>NC_136796.1:27853921-27991421 GCF_951216825.1 Electrona antarctica | reverse complement strand
AGGCAGCGACGTCAGCCCGCACCTACAAAAGAAAAACGGAAGCAGGGGGACTTGTTCCCATTGTATGCGGTTGTGTTTTATGAGGAGTTGACAGAGGATAAGTGACAGCGGCACAACCAGCTGTTGGTCCTGTGTAAAGCAGATGACTAGATTAGACTAGGGGTTCCCAGACTTTTTTCAGCACAAGACCCAAATTATAAATTTGGAGTATCACCCGAGACGTAAAAAAATAAATGTATAAATTAAAAACTTGATGGAACGCGTTGTAAGCTTGTAGATGTGCTATTTTCACTGCTAAATGCCTAAATTGTACTGCTTCTTAATTATTATTTTTTTACATTCATGTAATTTTTTTATTTGTTTTCATTTCATTTTAATTATTTGTAATCAATGTGTACCCTACTATTCAAAGTGAGACTTTTTTGCTGTGACATTGGAATCTGTTTGTAACCGCCACCTTGGAAAGAAATCTTCCACACGGAAGTTCCAGACTAATATCTACGCAGTGATATTAGTCTGGCCATGCCGCGTTTAGTGGTCAGATGGGTGGGCTGCGAACGCTTGATACCTTTCCTGATCCAGAAAAAATCTACGATATTATGACATATTTGGTTCCAGCCCAACTCGACCGCCATCCCCTTCCTCTTGAAGACACCTTGGCTCTTGCCATGTATTTCTACTGTAGTAAAAACAACTTACGTTAGATGCGAAATGCCAAACATTAAATTACATCATCATCATCTTACGTCATCCAGGAAACAACACAAGGAAGTGAAACGGAGTGATGGAACCACCTGCATTCCGACCTAATCTGCGTGGGAAACCAAACATCCACTGCACACCCAAAAGGGAAATCCCTGTTGGCCTAGACTCTAGAGAGATATTATGCCTGATTGCTAATTTGTTAGTTACCGGAAATAGCAGTTCAACAAGGTGCGACTCGTAGATCGGCTATTTTAGGTGTGAGAGTAGAAATCAAGCTTTACAGTAGGCTTCTAGGCTTCAGGCCGAGGTACTCTGCCTCACTGAAACAATTTGCTTCAAAATGCAACTGGGTTCGATTCATTCTATGACGAATCAGACGGTCTGTATGACAAATGCGTTAATCAACAATTGACCTTCTTGACCCTTGATCACCGAGTTGCACCATACTGTATGTCAGAAGTTGCATGGCCTTATACTGTAGGATTTGACTATGATAAACTGTATTGCATTATTGCGAATAGAGTGGCATATACTGTAGGATAGAGGTTGAAGTGTGTATGTTTCATATTACATGTTGCTTTTGTCATTGATCTGCTTGCAAAACCAATTTCCCTATATGGAGCAATAGTTGAGCCACAAAGTGATTGCACAATTCTTGTAATGAGTCTGTCTGTCTCTGTTTCTATAGCTTTCCTGTTTTTTCCATGCTTAACTCAAACGTAAAGCAACAGAATCCCAGCAATCAAAGTAAATAAAGCGGTAAACAAAAGGTATGCCGTCCCACACAACACCCCCCTTCTCTCTCTCTGTATCCCCAGCAGGTGAACAGGTGGTGTTTTTGAGGTAACCAGGTCCGCCCTATCAATCAATCATCCACATAAACACCAGTGACAGCACATTCATTGACCATGACCATTGACCTTAAACATAATTAACAATAAACCAATTCATGGCTCCTACAGAGATGCTGCTATGACACCTGAATTTGCCCAGGGTCATCAATCAAGGTTCGTCCGTCTGTCGATCTGTCTCCATTCCCCTGACAAATTCCATGTGTGTGACAGCATGAGTGTTGTGCTATAACAGTGCTCAGACCAACAGTGTAAGGAAGACATGAATAAACATCTCACCTTTTCTCGTCAAAGAAGACAAACTTGCGGAGCTTGAGGTCCCCCAGCACGACACCCGCCTGGTGGCAGTGAGCCACCGCCGACGCCACCTGATGGAAGAGCCGGGAGGCACGCTCCTCGTCCAGGCGGCGGCAGCCCTTCACCAGTGTGTGCATGTCGCCAAAGTCCTTGTCCAGGAACACGTAGGCCTTGCGGTCCCCGAGGACGATGTCCCTGACACCCGCCACGTTGTCGTGCGTCGCCAGGATGCCGTAGGCTCTGATCTTCTCCTGGTAGACGCCCATGTCAAAGACCTTTGGTGGGGGAGAAGAGGAGGGGACATTGTGAGGAAGGATTTTTGCGAGACAGGAGAGGGCATAGAGCAACGATTCCCCACCTGTGGGCCTGGAAACACTGGTGTCCAGAGAGAATATTGCAAATGTGCCCCCAAATAGGCTAGTACGATTTTACTAAGATGCTATTGATAATATAACATTGATATAAAAATATAGGCCTATATAAAATGTCAGAAATGTAATGAAATCAAGAAAATGTTTAAAACCTTGACGTTAAGTAGGCCTAAACTACTGTAGTAGCTAGGCTAACTATACGTTAGTTCCACTGATCCAAGCCGGCATACAATGGATTGATTGAGAGATATGATTGGTGCTTGACTGGTGACAAGCCTGTCAATTTAACTGAAAGCCAGGGATCAATTCCAGATCAGCACACATGCACCTGCACTGCTTCAGCTGCAAACCACGGGAACTTATTTTAATGCAAAAAAACATTATTATAAAAAAGCATTCTTTATGGTAAAGTATAACTAGTAGTACATCTGCAGTAGTTGGAGGTGGTCTCCCATCTCTGCCATGATATTTAGACCCTTGTGACAACTGCCAAGTATTAACCTACTGGTAGCACTGGCTGAAACTCACATGCACAATATAGGCTACCCTCCGTGGCCTAAGTGTGGGGATTCCATCTGAGCAAAGGCATTTGCTCGCATGGAAATCCCTGAAAGTCACAGATCTCTAAAATGAAACTGGAAGGCGGTTCACATTATTTAATCTTCAAAACACAGGAGCCAGCGGGCCTGTCATGCATAACAAATAGCTTTTGGATAGCATTCCAGACTTCCAGGCCAGTCAGTCAGGGTACTGCCTGCCTGCCAGCGCCACTATCATCAGGGCAGCCAATCGGAAACGGATCCCTAGATCAGATAGGGGCCAGGCAGGCACTCAAGCAAACAAACAAACAGGGCGCACTCCCCTCTCTCCTCCTCTGATGTTTGCGTGTTTCTATTGTCACGGCGTGCTTATGGCGTATTGCGGTGACGTGTATGCAAATGAGCAGGTTGACAGGCAAAGGGAGGAGTGAAGTCATGAGCTCAGAGCCAGAGGGTAGTAGACAAACTAGGCAATAGTCTGTAGAAGGTGGAACCTGCTGGTGAGGCAGGCTACTGGTATTTCCATAAAGCACTACTTATTTGGGCTATATAGCTTGCGATTGCAACATCAAGCATCCGTCTCATAAGCTCACACAGCCTTACAGTAACTCCCTAGTGTTTTATTTATCCATTTGCAACTCTGAGCGCGTGCAAATGTAACCAAATTGACCATGTTGCAAGCGCTCAGAGTTAAATGTAAACGCTGATGCGATGGCATGCGTGCCAGACCTGGTGTTGAGCAACACCACACCATTCATTCAGAGCTCATTGCACAACACACACGAACGCGGGTCGTGGCGTTTGCATACCTTGCAAACTAGCTCATCTCCCGTGTCGGTGTTGAGCGCGCTGTACATGCCCTCGCGGTCGGCCAGAGGTAGGAGCAGAAACGGGCCGATCCTGGACGGTCCCTGGGGTTGGGTCATCGTCACGGGGGGGCTGTGGGCCACCGGGGACCCGGGAGAGGTGCCGAGGAGGAGACCCCCTGCCGGCGTGTCCCCGGAGTCCGCCGCGCTCAGCCGGGCGCATTTGGCCACCGGCTGATCGTCCGAGTCCAGCCGCTTGTGAGCGACTCTCCCCCGGGTACGAGCGCACGGTGTCACCGCCGGGCTCCACTGCAAGTTCATCATCATACCCGACACAATGAACGATTCGCCTACTGCAACGGGAGAGCAAACAAAACAAAGCACGCCGACTTGTTTTCGGTCGTCTTAACTAGAATGACCCGAGACGAACCATCACGGTTTTATGCGCGGCTCCGGGTGGTAAAAAAAAAAGTGTGTAAACTTCTCCAGCCCAATTCAGGGATGCTCCAGATGAGGAATGATGAAGCCTTGTAAATAATCCACGTAAAAAATATATGTTGCTTTGTTTTTAATCTTCTTTCTTCAAGAGGTGACGGGATTCCAATTTCCAACCCGAGTCTTCTTGGACACAAAGCGAGGGAGCCGAGCGCACTAGACTAGACTTCTTGGTGAGAAATTCCTTCTCCCTTCAGAGTCAGACCCCGCGAGCTGAGCGTCTGGCTCTCTCTCTTCTTCTGTCTCTGTGTCTCTCTCTCTACACACACACACACACACGTACACACATGCAGTAAAGAGAGAGAGAGAGTGCTCTGGTGTTTCTCTATTCCTGATCCCAGAGTCAGACGCACAGCGCAGAGCTGGAACTCCGCCCGCACCAGTCCAGCCTCTTCTGTGTGCGACACGGCGATTGAGCAATCCAGCAGACTGGCTGTGATGAAATATTAGACCTTATACATAACAGTACACACGTCCCTGGCGTATTCTATATATAATACACAGTAAAAGCTAACTCAGAGTGCACACATGTGGACCGTGCATTACTGCATTTGGATACATACATGTGTGTACATTCCAGTCCCGACTCCTTAGTTAACTTAAAAACTTACAAATGGCCTGGGGTAAAGGGTCCAAATTAACAAGAAAAGTAAGGCAATGTGAATTATGTAAAATCCAAATTAACAAGAAAAGTAAGGCAATGTGAATTATGTAAAGTCCAAATTAACAAGAAAATACAGGCGATGTGAATAAGGGAAATAAGTGAATAAGGTGCAGGTCCATGGTTACATGTAGGCTGTTGCTCTCAGCGTTATAAGGACGGGTCAACAATATAGAGAATCTTTCTGTGCATGTAGCCTACTATATAAGAAACCATGTGAACAAGGGAAATAGGGTAATAATGGTCTCACATGAAGCATAGGCCTACATGTGTTTTAGATGATGATCAACATTCTTTGAGAAGGCTTTTCTCTGCCATTCTGTGCCATATTCAGCTCAGCCTTAGCGTTATAAGTTAACCGTATGTGAATTTAAAGTGTTTGCTCTGAAAATGTTATATAGGCCTCAAGTGTGAAGTCGCAAATAATGTTACCATGCACTAAAGAAACCAGCCCATGTGAATGGAACAATAAGGGATTACGGTCTTGTATCGAAGCATATAGTTAGACACTGTGACCAACATTCTTTGAGAACTAAGGTCTTCCTTTGGTGTATTGAGCTCAGTAATAACTTAACAACCGTTTGTGAATGTAACGTGTTTGCTCTCAAAACGTTAGGCCGACAGTGTGAGGGCGCCAATACACAGGGCCTTGTTAGTGTATGACTGTCTCTTTGCCCCTAGCTTCAACAGGGGCCATGATATTTTCCCATGCTGTGTGTGTTTGTTGTGTGGATATGAGTCACCCCCATAAAGCTTGGGTTTGTGCTAGCGAGGCCATAAGCATTCACATAAAATATGCCAGTGATTCTGTAAACAAGATTATAGAAAGCAGCCAGGGTCCCAGAGGACACATGTCTCTATGTCCCAAGTTTAAAAACGCCTCTGTATCTATAGCCCTGGTAAAGAACAACTCAACCTGAACAAAACAAAACAAAACAAAACAAAACAAAACAAATAAGTGTACCATGGTGTACTGTAGCTAAACGAAACATTTCTGCCTAGATATGTAACGATGACTATTAGGATAAGACTTGTCAGTGACAGTATGAGGTAATTATGATGAGTGTGTGTGTGTGTGTGTGTGTGTGTGTGTGTGTGTGTGTGTGTGTGTGCGTGCGTGTTGCGCAAGACTTGGCCAATCCTTTCACTGCAGTAAGCAGAACATGCCTAGTGACAGCAGCAATAGTGTATTTGGATTACTGTGTGTGTGTGTGTGTGTGTGTGTGTGTGTGTGTGTGTGTGTGTGTGTGCGTGCGTGCGTGCGTGCGTGCGTGCGTGCGTGCGTGCGTGCGTGCGTGCGTGCGTGCGTGCGCGCGTGTGTGTGTGTGTGTGTGTGTGAGTGTTTGTGTGTGTGTGCGCGTGCATGCATCCAGGAAAATGTGTAGTGCACAACACTAACACTTTTGCCAAAGCCAAACAGAAGTGTGCCATTCCAAACCATTCTTGTCCCACATTGCTCTTTCCAGGGAGGGTTCCCTTCCTTTCACAACAGACCCCTACACACCAGCGATTCCCAACCTGTGGGCCCACAAATAATTGGCAAAACACTATACATTCATATAAAATTTAATTTAATTTAAACGCAAGAAAAATGAGTTTTCATTGAGTACAATCAATTGATCTATCATTAAAATAAATACACATGCTCTGAGAATAAACGCGGGGTCATCTGCAAGCACTTTTGAGAGTATAAAGTGGGCCCGGCCGGATCCATAAAAGGTTGGGAATCCCTGCCCCGCAATAAACCAGCTCTCAAAAAGGTTCCCCAACAGACCTCCACAGGGCCGCCCTGCAAACAGGCGGAGGCTGCCTTTCCGTAGAAATGACAGATGTTATTTTTAGTCCCTGCATTCTTTCAAGTATGTGCAGCGGCCTTCCTGCAAATACGGTGACTCAATAAGGTGACCCCGCTCTGTGGCATTCATGTGCACCAGTGTGTGTGTGTGTGTGTGTGTGTGTGTGTGTGTGTGTGTGTGTGTGTGTGTGTGTGTGTGTGTGTGCATGTGCGTGTGTGAGTGTGTGTGTGCTGTGTGTTTGCCGTGAGCAGGCAGGCACCGGAACAGGTTTCCTATCGGACTGCTGTGTGTGTGTGTGTGTGTGTGTGTGTGTGTGTGTGTGTGTGTGTGTGTGCGAGCGCGAGCATGCGCACGCGTGCGCACGTGTGTGTGTGTGTGTGTGTGTGTGTGTGTGTGTGTGTGTGTGTGTGTGTGTGTGTGTGTATGAAACAGCACAATGAAGTATCAAATGTGACTGTGGGAAAGTCTCACAGAGGTATAGCAAAGCCTAAATGGTTCATTGTTGCATGACAATGGCCAGGGGCTTGTGTGTGTGTGTGTGTGTGTGTGTGTGTGTGTGTGTGTGTGTGTGTGTGTGTGTGTGTGTGTGTGTGTGTGTGTGTGTGTGTGTGTGTGTGTGTGTGTGTGTGTGTGTGTGACGTGTGTGTAGTGCATGAAGGGGTGTGGTACAGTTAAGTATATATCAGACACCCTGCAAACGATTTGCGTCGGTATGTGTTTAACACAATCTGTTCATAATAAAGGACACAGCCATTGACACCTGTGTTGACTGTTATCTGCCATTCCGGTTGTGTCCGAACATGACACTGTAACATGACCCCATTGCATAAGGTCAGCGTGTATACGTATATGTGTACAGGCTGCAGTAATAATGAGTTATGTAAGCGAGCTGTACGCTGCTGCGCCACATGTCGTGACACGACATAGGCCCTATAGACATCTGGCTGCCGCGTATATCGCCGTGTGCGACTGTGCGTGAGCATGGACGAGCGTGGATGCGATTTGTTTGGCACGTGTTCATGTACGCTCGTAGCAGTGTGGACAATATGCAAGGATTAGTTGCCACGACTGCCATTTTTCTACGATTATTGAGTCAAACTAGCAATAGAATGCATGTTCCATTGCATAATTGCTGTAAATAACTGTAAATAGATATTCAGAAGTATCTTCCATAAAACCGTAATGGTCTCATAAAAACAAAGGTCAAAGCCTCAAACTGCAATTTCCTCAACTACTTGGCTTATGTAGAACAACAAGAATGTATAATAGGTTTAGAATGATTAATAATACTTATTGTATCATAATTCTACATAATACTGCTAATTGTTTGGGAAGTACGGCAAGTTTGGCAGACTATTTTGATACCGTTTCACAAATCAGAGCCAAAAAGAAAAAATCAGTAATGAGATTAGTTTTTTCTTTAATCCCCGAATATGTCCCTGGGTGGGGGCCTGCATTCCATGCACCTAACGAGCCAGGGGAGAGACAACAGTGTTCGTTGCATGTTTGTCCTGGGTGTAATTAGTTGAGTCACTGCCCACCAGTGGTGGTGCAGGAAAGCGAAGCGAGGGGCTGACAGTGAGAAAACTTCCATCTGATCTGGCTGTGAGCCAGATCCCCTGCCGTAAATTATCCTCCACTTGAGCTGTGGCCTCAAAAGAGCTGCGCGCAACACGCACAAATGTGCTTCCACGTGCTGACATACATGTGCATCCAGCCCATACAATGAGACATTAGCCTGGCATGGTTAGTCTAGTATCACTGCCGTAGATATTAGTCTGGAATCACTGTGTGGAACCTGCATTTAAACCCACCCCATATTTGCATAACAGGCTCTGATTGGTGCCCCACAATCCACAGCTGTGAAATCCAATCACAACCGGGCGGCTTTTCTTTTTTGAGTGGAGCTATGTGTGTGGGTGCCTGGCTGGGTGCCTGGGTATGAGCACGAAAATAGCATGGTTGTTTTCCACCACCTGTGCGCAACCTAACACAAACACACACACATATTAACTGTATATATGATGATTTCGGGTGTGCCCGTACAGTACAGTCACAGTGCAGTACAGTACAGTACAGTAGAGGGTACAGTAGAGAGACCCCCACACGGAACCGGCCCGGCCCCCTGGGCGCGTTCTTATGGGTCTGTAACTCTGACTGTACATCTGTTAAGAAGCCCAACGTTCTGTCGCCTCCAGTTCTGTCTGTGATCATCACAAATGTTGTGTTTCAGTAGTACTTACAGTATAGTGGTACAGGTGTTGTCATTGGCATATCTGGTGGCAAAATGCTAACAGCCCAGAGAAATTAGCCGTGACTATCCAGTTAGTATAGTGTGACCCTCAATCAAATAATTTACATTATAAAAATAATGTCAAGGACAACAAAGCACTGTGTTGTACGCTATGAAATAAATGTTCACAGAACATCGAAGATGACAGAAAGTTCACTTTCTAATGTTGGCTATGGTGAGAAGAATAAATCTAAATGTCTACATGAATGACTGCAGGCTTTTTTTGGTAACATTTGCAAAGCAGAACTGTAAAACTCAAATGCCATAAAACTCAAATGCCATAGTTGTCTGAGCACTTTGCAATGGAACTCAGGGAACTCAGGGAAGACAGTGGCAGCATCTTGTTTCAATGTAAGACTGGATTGAGAACATTGCAGTGCATCCAGAGACATAAACTAACGGAGCAGCAGCGGATGAACTGTATGAACTCCTGTGTTGAGGTTTCCATCAACTTAGTCATCACCCACAACCACAACCACCTATGCCAGAGATTCTGTAAGAGTGCCCACTGACCTCAGGGGCAGAAGCAGTCAGAGCAAGAGCAGAGACGAGGGCTGCTTTCATGTGGACTCACTCCAGGCTGCCGTCTGCATAGAAAACTCCTTCTCTCCTCCTGGCTTACACCCCAATCTGTTCATGGTCTTGCCTTTCATCTGTGTAAATTCGGGAGACTTTAGAGAGAATACATGGACTGAACTTCTGAATTCTGTATTTCCCTCTGGGGATCAATAAAAGGTTTATCTAATCTTTGTTTTCCCCCAATCAATTCAATATCAACATAAGCAGCTTTTTTAGGCTGTAAAAGTAATGTACACCAAGGTTGTGATGAGGTGATGATCACTGGAAATAAACTTAACAAGAGGGGGGCTGTGTTGCACACTCTGGCTTCACACACCCTGGGCAAGACCTATAGGCTACGCTGTAAAGACTATCATTTGTTTGGGCGGAAGTTGCGGGATTTTAGCGGATGTATCGCCCAAGGAAATTACGTTGATGCTTTACAAATCAGTTTACATTCTCCGCGAATGAAACAAGTGTTGTGATCTGGGGGAATACACATCTGACGGATGTTCCGGAGGATACAAGCCTTACGTTGTGACCAGGCTTTTCTTTTCGCAGATAAGTAAGCCTGGGACCGAGGCTAGGCTTCACAAGAAGTGATTTAAATTAAATTGAATGTTTTTCTATAATAAAATAACTAGTACACTTAAAAAATAAAGAGAAATAAATTGATAAGATTTGTCTGCCCCTCGTTTGTTACCTGAATAGTAACACTTGATGGATAGGAAACCATTAGTGTGGTCAACTGTCTATTATCATCTTCACAATTGCCGTTTTAGTTTTCCAGGCAAAAGAAGCCTCCACAAGACATGAATGCAGTGTGTTATTGTATAAATTGGAATCAGTCACAATATGTATTTATATTGGCCACATGACATCTTATGTTGTCATTTAGTGCCCTAAACAAACATTAATGTCGACATAGACTTGGCTGGCAAAATATTTACATTTACAGTTCGGACATTCGTCCACCAGTGACATCATCATTAGGCAGATTTTTTTTTAAACAAGATTTGTTTTAAAATATATTTAGATTTTTATTATCGTGAGAACGATGGCTTCAACTTTTGCATTGCAACTTTTCAGGAAAAGAAAGCCTGCCGTTTCTATTAGCTTGGATTCACCATCGATGATGTCACTGGTGGACGGGTTTCTGAACTGCCCACAGCCCTCCTATGAGACACAGACTGAGCAGGAAAAAATGGTGGTATTTTATCATGAACATTAGTTAGGACCTATTATAGGAAGAGAAGTTGAAAAGTGGTGAAGTGGTCCTTTAATAAAACATATTGGCAAAAACAAATTGTCTGCCATAAGAACAGCATAACCATTTTGATCAAAACTTTGCTAACCTTTCTTCAAACCCTGTGTACTGTACATAATTTAATTGAAATTATGTAGTTTTACCACTTTGTCTTCCATAAGCCAAGGAGACACATAGCCGCAGCATTCTTGGCGTGTGGCAGTTGTACAATTTAAGTATAAATCATTCTTAAGAGGACTTTCTTGGCTCTTAGTTCCTGGTCATGGTCTTGCGTAGTCCTTGGTCATTACTAGTCCCTGGTTTTCTTTTTTTTTCTTTAATTCTGTTTAAGAGCACAGTTGAGCACAGTTGTTCAAAACATTATACAGCAGAGCCGGGAGAAGAGAGAGCATCATAGTCATTTACATCTTGCTATACATCTTTTTCAAAAATTTAACTCACCCCTCTCTGTGTTGTCAGTTTTTTAGTTATTCTATTGCCTTTTTCCCCCCCTTTTGTATATGTATATGTATACAGATATGGCTCCCCCATATCTTGCAAGTATGATCGAACCCTACAAACCCTCCCGCGCACTCAGATCAGCCAACGTGGGGAAGCTGGAAGTACCTTCACTAAAAACGCCGGGACAACGCTCCACACGTCCCAAATTCTTCTCCCCTATGGAATGCACTTCCCATTACAATCAGAACTGCAGCCTCACTCCCAATCTTCCGTCGTAGTCTGAAAACCCATCTCTTCAGGCTCCATCATGGCCCGTAGCACTTACCCCAGCCCCTTAGATAGAACTTTATGTAGACTTAGATAGCATTTTATACAGACTTATACAGACTTGCATTTTATATAGTCATAGCACTTTATAGTATATATGTATAGTATAGTATGTATGTATAGTTTCATTATATAGATATTCCACTGTTACGCTCTTAGCTTACGCATGTTTCATGATAACTACTTTTTATGTATGTAATGTATTGCCATGCTTTTGTTTTTGCTTATTGTAAATCACTCTGGATTAAGAGCGTCTGCTAAATGCCTAAATTGTAAATTGTACATACATTATATAACCCCCCCCCCCCCCCCCCCCCCCCACCCATTCCAGGGTCCAAGCGTCCATACAGTCTGTATTCTATATTAAGAAATAATTGAGGTGCATGCTGACAAGTGTATGCAAGTACAGCTGAAAAGAGGAAAACAAACAAGATAAAAAGGGAAAAGATATAATAACAATAATAAAAAACCCATATACTGTACGTTAAGAAGTGGGGGAAAAAAGAAACATATTTGGCATGGCCAGGCCTCAGAGAGAACCATTGGGTGTTTCATGTACTGCTTTGGCTTTTATTTTTGCTATATTTCAATTGAAATAATTCCTATTTTTTGTTTTTAATATATTATTTTCTGAACACCACAAACATTTTTACTAATCTGGTTTGAACCACATTCCTAAGTATGCCTATTTGTGAACTTGTAGATCGGCTAGTTTTTGTCTCAATAATAAAAAATAATAACAAAGTCTCAATACACAAAATCCAATCTGATCACTTGCTTTAGGACATCACTTTAGGATGATCACTTTAGGACAGTCAGTCCTGAAGATCAGAAGATTTGCCTGCAGTCAAGAACAAGCCCTAAAGACTTCTGAGGAACAATATCTTGCCCTCATCAGCAAAACGTACAGCAGCAGTTCCATTGACACATTGAGTGTCTCACTTCCCCGTGACCTCCCAGGAACACGCTTTCATCATCTCACTGAATTGACCAACATCAGTCACGCACCAACACATGATTTCAATGAAACTGCAAGCCTTACAATTAGCGCTTCGCTCCGGGCTGACTCAAGGGGTTTCCTGTCGCTAATGGGAAGTTGTGTGTGTGTGTGTGTGTGTGTGTGTGTGTGTGTGTGTGTGTGTGTGTGTGTGTGTGTGTGTGTGTGTGTGTGTGTGTGTGTGTGTGTGTGTGTGTGTGTGTGTGTGTGTGTGTGTGTGTGCGTGCGTGCGTGCGTGTGTGTGTGTGTGTGTGTGTGTCACCGGCGCCACCACACTGTCACCAGCAAACCACTGCGGTTATACAAGATGTCCCCTCTCAGCCGGGCAGACTGTCTGATGATGTCACCCAGATGCCCCCCCACCCCAGTCCACCCCACCCCACCCCCTGTGCACTCTTAGGAGATGGAAGGAGGAGAGATTGTCATGTGTCACTCCAACTGTGACAGACAAAGGAGTGTCAGACACTGGAAGAATTGGACCCTCAAACTCATGAGAAATACTTGCTTTCACTTTAGGGGATAATGCTCTATTTACACTCCATTGGACGCCCCAAATAGCAGATCTACAAGATCACAACACGTCACGGATGGGACACTTTGTGTGATCTTGTAGATCTGCTATTTTCGGCACGCAATGCCATCGTGCGACTAAGTATGAATCATGCTTAATTCCACTGGGTCCTTTCCCCTGTGAATGACGCAACACCGGCGGTGAGGAAATATTCTCTTTACAGCACTGACATGCACAGTTTCTGCCTCTATCGTTTGCACAATCATTTTCTTTATCATCAGGGATATATATATGCAGACAGACAGACAGACAGACAGACAGACAGACAGACAGACAGACAGACAGACAGACAGACAGACAGACAGACAGACAGACAGACAGACAGACAGACAGATTAGATATATATGTCAGCGCCCCAGGGGATGGGCGGCACACAACAAAAGCAACAGCCAGCATTTTCACTGTGGCGCTTGATCAAATATATACTATTTGTTTCAAAGGGGTGTCCTACTTTATGCTGTCTGTCTGTCTGTCTGTCTGTCTGTCTGTCTGTCTGTCTGTCTGTCTGTCTGTCTGTCTGTCTGTCTGTCTGTCTGTCTGTCTGTCTGTCTGTCTGTCTGTCTGTCTGTCTGTCAAATAGACAGACACTTTGAGAAGTTGGCCGAAAGCCCGTATCTGTTGCCAGTTGTCTGTCCTCACAAGTCTCTCAACCCCCAAACTCCTTCCAGATTGAGTTGTCTGAGTGCTGAATGAACACGAGAGAGCGTGGAGCTTAGCGCTTGCAAAAAGCCAATTAATTGCAGGATAATACCCGCATGTAACAGGATTTCAACGACTTTTAACGCTGCTCCGACCCAAAAGGAGATTTACCCTTCTAATCCTGCAGTGCTGCTGGTCCTAGCCTGCAGGGGCCCAAAACAAAGTTCTTTTAGCAAATTAGCACCCACCCACCCCATGATTTGCAATTCATTCCTGCCATAATGAATAGACAGAGAGAGAGAGACAGTAATTTGTCACTTAAATTATAGCTTCCATGAATTCTAGCTTGTCTTCAGAATGTCCAAAATGTCGCAATTTAGCAACAACTCGAGTGTAAGAACTTTTCAAATAAATTGTCAATCCATTGCTTTAAATCTAGCATCATTAGTCCAGACGGGAACCTTGACTGAGAGACTAGAGAATCATTGCCTTATTTTGAAATGATGTGTGCCTGCCTAGCTGCCTACAGTATGAGGAATTCCATCATACCCATACAGTATAGCCTATTGTTAGGACTGGTCTCACAGAGGTTGCTGCTGGAAAGTGCATGTGAAGGCATGTTCACGTGCAAACATGTTGGCGTTTATCAATTGTAGTAATTGGTTGGTCATTCAACACAGCAAGCGAGCATGACACAGACAGTTGCATTGCTCCCCCCCAAACTCCAGCCTCCCCATCCAGGCACAACTAGGCAGTCTATATAACTATGTAAAGACCTTAGCCCGAAATCTGGGTGTGTGGTTTGACTCTGACCTAGCCTGGCCCAGCCATCATGATTTCTGGTAGACGGGCGGGTGCTGCCGTGAGCAATGCGCTGAATCATATTGGTTCATCGATCAGAGCACTCTCATAGTGTACTGTTCATTGTTCACTTTTCGTGACTAGGATAGTTCCGCTTCAACCTCCTTGATGGAAGCTGTAAACATTAACACTAACCAATCACAGGTCCCTAAACAAATGTTTAATATGTTTATTGTGTCAGGCCGGGCCTATGCAATTCTGTGATAGAAGGTCATGGCCAATTATTTCCACTGTGTGAGAATACACACAGTGTAAACTAGAGGTAGGCCCGTGGGGAAATGGGGAGTCAAAGTCAGGGCAGCGCATTCTCGCCCTCAAAGGGCGCTTGTCCCCCTAACTCATCAAATACCGCCACTTGGTCAAAGTGATGCCTCAGGGCGTCCAATGGCCAGGTTTGACTTGGTGTAGTGAGTTTAGTTCATAAAAGATAGAGTACTACCACTGTCTCAACCGGCGTCAAGCTTTCAACATGCCTGCACAAAAGAATCCCCTCTGGAGTCCGCATTGTGACTCCCCAGTCTCATACAGTGTCTCGGGACAGAGTAGGACCCTCCAGCCAGAACATCACAGGGTGGGCCGACAAACAGACTGACAGACAGACACTTTGAGGAGTTGGCTGAGAGCTCTTATCATTGCTATAATTTGTCGGTCTTCACAAGTCCCTCAACCTCTCCAACTCCTGCAGGGTGTAGTCGTCTGAGTGTTGAATGTATCAAAGTGAGTGAACGCGAGAGAGCGTGGAGCTTAGCACTCGCAAAAGGCAATTAATTGCAGGATAATACCCGCATGTAACAGGATTTCAACGACTCTTAGCGTTGCTCCGGCCCAAAAGGAGATTTATCCTGCTAATCCTGCGATGAAAGGCATGGCCAATTATTTCCCATGCATTGGAATACACACAGGCTGAACGAGGGCTAGGCCAGCGGGGGCATGGGGAGTCGGAGGAAACAGGCAGGAAAGTGATTTTGTGTGTGTGTGTGTGTGTGTGTGTGTGTGTGTGTGTGTGTGTGTGTACACATACACACTTATACTATACTATACACTATACTCAGGTAGCAACAACAAGATGTCAGTCCCCGCAAATTACCTAGTGCAGAGCTTTTAATGAACCGGTTGCATTGCAACTCACAGGAGGGAGATGAAAGCTGAGCATCGTTCTTTTAAAACTGACTCCGTGGCTGATGGGAACGGGGTCCGCCCGCCACGTTTCTTGGCGTTTCATCAGTTTTTAAGTGTGCGCAAAATGTAGGCTAATGTTCATGGATAGTTTGTGCGTGAGATTTCAGCGCCACCACGGAGGAATGCACATGGCAGGAAGGACACACGGACAGGCACTGACGTTTGTTACAAGTCTATCTGTAGATATTTCTCCCTGTTGTATCACAACACGGCCAAATCCATGAAAGTGTTGCAATAGGTGGAAAAAAAACATGTACTGTACCAATCGTACATACACTAATTATGCTATTGTCACTTGATGTATTGTATAGTGAAAATAGCAGATCTACAAGCTATATGAAGCACGTTGTGACTGTGAGATATACATCTGCTATTTTAGGAATTTTGGGATGTTTTGGACAATTTATGACAGCTTCCGCCAATAAAGACATGCCCAAAATAGGGACACCAGTGGTGAAATGTGTTCAACATCATACTTCAGACAGTCACACAGACAACAACAGCCTACATTGACCACTAGTTTCTTTGTTTATTTAACAGAGTTATCAGTCAAAAATCAAACAGGGGTTTGGGTTTATGCAGGTTCAGGCTATTTCGAGGTATGTGCAGTCAGGCCTTTTCCTGGCAGCTCGCAGTTCCATTTCAAACAATGCAATGTCTTTACCGTACCTTGCATCAGGCGACAGATGACAAAACTCACATTGCAAATCTTTACGCTGGTTAAATTAAGTGTTTTTCTAGGCTTTTTTCCAAATACACACATAAAAAAAATAACATTCAGATCCAAGAATTTCCAGCACACGTCCATGAAGAGGATGGCTTTTTAATTTGATAATAATCCCTACATCCCACCGTATGCTTTCTAACGGTATATGGATTTTAGATTAACTCTGTTAGGAGTGGTTACTGTTTGATGTTCAATAGACCTGGACTTGAACCTGGGTCTCCCAAACAACTTTTTGATTGATTGATTGATTGATTGATTGATTGATTGACTCCCTGGCCAAAGTAGATGTTCTTTTAGCCTTATACTTGCCACACCACACCAAAGATTAACCATTTAGGGGTACAATATAATATATATACACTGAGTTAAATCGACGCTCAAAATGTGGCAGCGGGCGATGAATGGATAAAGACAGCGTGTTTTCGTATACAGAAGTTAGGGTGTCGACTGTAGAGTCTTCCAACTGAACCTCTGAGTGTGTGTGTGCGTGTCTGTGTCTGTGTGTGTGTGTGTGTGTGTGTGTGTGTGTGTGTGCGTGCGTGCGTGCGTGTGTGTGTGTTTGTTGTGTGTCTTAGGGTGTGGGCGGAGGTAATTAAGGCCTCAGGAAACATGCATTATTAATCGTAACACGACATAATAATGGAAAATGCTGCGTGATCCATCATGCCCAGATGCCTGCCCGCCCCCGGGGAACTGTTTTTATCTGTGCGTGCGTGCGTGCGTGCGTGCGTGCGTGCGTGCGTGCGTGCGTGCGGGGGTTGGATGGTAACCCCTTTTTGTTGTTTGATTGATCTGACAAAGAAAGAATACACTATACACACACTGCAGTTATTTGTATGTGTAAATACTGTAGCCCTTCTGGGCAAGGGCAAAGTGTTGTGTGTGTGTACGTGGGCTTAATGTGCTTTGATATGCGTGTGTGTAATATACAGTATGTACCCGCCTAATGCATTATGGGACCATTTGCAGAATGTGACTTCAATGTCTGTGCAGGTTTTGCATGCATGCATGCAGTAACTGGAACTGTGTTAATGGAACAAAAACGGACCCATAACGGGTCCTTTTTGCTTACAGTTGTTACAGTCTCAGAGTTAAATGAACACTCTGGAGTTTTACTGTGCACTATTACACCATGTCCTCATTTCGGATATTGTGGTGTTGTTGTTGTTACGTGAGGTCATTTGTCCCCATTCACACACGATGACAATAAAGAGGGCCGCGAGGGACACTCAGCAAGCGGAATCGTGACATGGCCGTCAGATAAAAGGCGACAAAGGGTTTCTCTTCGTGGGGGCTTTAGTGGGCTGACGAGGACCTGGGCGGCTTTGTTAGAGCACTCCTGAGACGAAGTGTGTGTCTGTGTGATGTTGGAACGGAGAGGGGGGGCTCAGTGAGCTTTGCAGGTTACCAGACTCTCTGACTCAATGTTTTGGTGTTGCGTGTCCTGCAAAATCTTATGTTACCCTCTTCTTCTCCCCCTGCGGGTAAGTTGGGGGTGTTAGCTTGATCCGGTTCCTTTGCATTCAAGGTGAGTGACAGGATATGAAACGAAGAACAAGGCCGTCGTGGATTTGAGGATTTGCTCGAACAAAAACACAAGATCGCGAAGGCGAGCCAACATCCACAGAGAGGTGCGGACCCCGAGGGGAGAATCAATCTTTTCTCTGGTCTCGCAATGAAAGCACAAAAGCCTTCCAGTAGCAGCGTTATGCACCGCTGGGCTGAATTAGCTCTACTGTGGGTTGTTGCCGCCCGTGTAGAATTTATTGAAACCACTACCTGGCCTCCCTATTTCGCATGTCATTATAGAAAAAAAGTTAAAAAATGATTCAATTTGCTCAGATGTTTTCATGGGGAAGGAGGGTTGCGGGGGTTAAACATACAAAAAATTTACAAAATTGATTGTGGTGACTTGCGGGGCTACAGTCTGCAATGTCCCAGCTCACAACTTCCTAGCAATTCTGAGAGACTTCAGTGCAAGCCTCGGACCAGTGTATATGTATAACAATACCAACTGCAAAGGTGAATACCTTGAATACCCTCTTCTTCCAAAAAACAAATCCTCCAGACCTTCCATGCATGATCGGGATCCGGGCCTATAGGCTACTGGCCTATACATAATGTACAGGTGGAGGAACTCAATTCTGAATGCTGAAACTTAAAGCATTTTCGGCTCTGTGGGCTCTGATTATTGAATTGTCTCCAAGAGCATACGGACTGAGCCTGAGGGTCCCCAACCTAAGCCAGAGTACATTGCTTCTTATTTAGTTAAAGCCTTAGTACAGTACACAACTAGCCTCGGTCCCAGCCTTACTCATCTGCGAAGAGAAAAGCCTGGTCACAACCTAATGGCTAAAGCAGGGCTTCCAGCATTTGAACTTCCCCTGGGAGTTGTCACTCTTCCGCTTCCACCAAATTCCAGCACTTCTGTTTAGGCATTCAACAGTGATATAAGGCCCAGCGATTGCCGCCCTCCTCCCCCCTAGATAGAGACAAGCCTAAACCAAACCAACAATGTCTAACTAACCTAAAATGTTGTACCTTATACCAGGTACAGAACATTTCATAGGATCATGTGAGATCCCAGTGAGAATATAACAGTATAATCTCTGAAGACATTTATGAGGACATCATTGACGGTAGCGTAGCACTGCAATCACAACCTTCAACCCGCTAATTGGCTGTGTAATTGGTTGGGGCTGTTAACAGCAAAATTGCGAACAGATATCTGGCAGAATGAAGCCAGCCCACAATATTGCGGTGAAAACTACCCTTACACAGTAGTTAGTTTAACTCTGAGCAAATGTAACCAAATGGGAGGGCCCATTTTGCTTACACTTTTGACTCCCTGAGTTATAAATGAATGAATTCAGTGTTGAAATAATATAAAGTACTGTAGTAAAGTACCATTCTGAGGTGCTTTTACCTTTTTATTTCCATTTTGTGATACGTTATACTTCTACTCAACTACATCTCAAAGGCATATAGCCCTATATCTTGCACCACCCCTTACCCTTTATCCCTAAACTTATTTGCCTATTTTTTACTATTTTCACACTTCACACTGGTGTGATTTTTTAGTAATATTTCAAATGCACAAATGTGACCTGTAGTAGAAGACTAGCAGTGTCTTGTCTATACTGTGGTATTGCAATTGGCTTTTTTCACTCTTACTTTAATCCAGTGGGTCCCAATCTTTTAGCTCGAGACCCAACAGAGAAATGTGATCTCTGTTTGGATTTTGTTTTTAATTCATGAAATGTTTTTATGGGGGGGGGGGGGGGGAATGTAGGAAAATGAAAAATAGGGATTTAGGCCTACTTGCGGATGTACTCAAGAAAGACGCAGGAGCGCAAAGTATGCACTAATGAGCTGGCCAGACACATGGAGAACTGGAAGCGACGATGGAGGGCTGGGGCTGAGGATGACCTAAAGAGAGAGAGAGAGAGAGAGAGAGAGAGAGAGAGAGAGAGAGAGAGACCCATAAAAATGTGTTCGCGATCAGTGTTTGGGAGCCACTGATCTAATCCGCCAGTGGATAAATAAACACGTATTCTACTGTTTAAAATGGGTCCTCGATGACGTCTTCGCCACTGTCGACCCCGTTGATAAAGATAAGTTGTCCACATGCCACTTCTATTTGTTAGGGGAGCTCCGCGAGACAGCGAGACATCTTGAAGCGTTGTTTTTCCAGGCCTCGGGCGTGTTCCGTTATTCCCAGGCGGTCTTGCGTTTCTTTGACGGGGGTCGTTCTTTAGCACGCCTCTGGCTAGGCATCAGAGGGAACAGTTAAAACCTGTGTGGAGGGCTGCCCAGAACAGACTCCACCATGTTCTATCCACCTTCTCTTCAAGGTTTATTTTCATCTCAATGCCCTGTCGACGGTGCATTCTTTGAGCAGGAGTACTGCCTCAAAGTATCACAAATATATCCATTTACATCAGTGGTTGTTAAAATCATTCATGTAAAGGACTCCCAAATTTTCCCACGACCCTCATAAACAATTTCTGCAGAACGTTTGCCTTGATTCTGTGGTGAAAGTCATGCAGGGGGGTGAGGGGTGGCGGTTCCGTGACAGCACGCTAGCCCAGTGGTTCTCAACATGGGACCCAGGGACCCCCAGGTGTCATTGAGGGGGTTCCAGGGGACCCCCAGATACATCACTGATAGTTAGGAACCAAATAGACCGTGTGTAACTCTGAGAGACAACTCTCAGCTCTCAAATTCAAACTGAGGATCTGACAAGCATATCGAATGGGGGTCTGTGGCCTAATGCTTATCAAACTGGGAGGTCCTTGAAGTGAAAAAGAGATGAGAAACACTGCGCTCCATCGGGGAGTCGTCACCATGGAGACAAACAGAGGCTAACCCTAACCCCGCCCCGATGCTTGACCTCAGCGGTTGCGTGGTACGCAGGCTATGCTGCACTGGTGAATGAAAGCATCTCCCACTGTGGGTTTTATGGTAAAGTGAGTGCACGACGCAGGGCAATCATAAGAGAGAAAAAGCATTACACGCCACAGGGGAGGTCAATTGTGTGTGTGTGTGTGTGTGTGTGTGTGTGTGTGTGTGTGTGTGTGTGTGTGTGTGTGTGTGTGTGTGTGTGTGCGCGCGTGCGTATATATGTGGGGTAGAGTGTGAGAACTCTGTGAGGTTTTACTGGTGTGGAATCCACCACAGTCCACTTCCCCTGCGGGAGGAGACAGACAGTGGAACAATATTCTCCTATTATGATTATCAGTCTCCACACACACGCACATACACACGCGCGCGCACACACGCAAACACACACGCGCGTGTGGCTCTAACACAAGCCAGATGCCTCCTGGAACGGTGTCAGAGATGGAAAGTTATCCTCTTCGTTTTCAGGAGTAAATATTTTTCACCGGTTTGGAAGGTAACTAGAACCAGACCTGGAGAGAGACAGACGGAGACATGGACAGAGAGAGACATAGAGACTTAGCAATATGCAGAGACAGAAAGACGTACAGTAGACAGAGAGTGGTAGGCCTACAGACAAAACGAAAGAGACATAGAGATATAGAGAGATGTAGAGACAAAGAGGGATGTAGAGTTTGAGAGAGATATATGCGTTGTGTGGCGGAGGAAGGACAACGGCATGCGTCCCCCCCCCCCCCCCCCCACACACACACACCCAACGCTCACGATAAAAGTATGTAGGCTACCTGACAATAAGGGCGGACCACCCTGATCGCTCAGCTCGCTTCCATGGGCACTCGATCGCACAACCCAACGCCCTCCTCCTCCATCCAAACCCACTAATTTCCCACAGCCGCTCAGTTTTTTACGATCGCCCCTGCACGTCCGCTCCCGTCCCGCCGAACCGTTCAGCTAAATTTACACCGAGACCATAGGTGCCTCGCATGTAACGGCACAGCCATAAAATGTGCTTTATTCTGCCCTATAAATAAACACATGCTGTAGAGGCACCCGCCGTACATTTATAAATCATACACTTTAACGCCTGGCTTTATGGACCTACGTACTACGGTGCCATGCAGAAATAGACGATCTGCAAGCTCACAACGCGGTGCGGACGCAATGCCCTGTGAGCTTGTAGATCGGTCCATTTCCGGCACGCGCCAACGTTGTCCGACAAAGTATAATCCGGCAAATAGATTGCTTCCATGATGGAGGCCGCGGCGGTGTCATATGGCTCATTATGGCGATGAGTCCTGAGAAGAGACATATACTGGGGGGGTTGACTGACTCTGTCCAGATGTTCCCACCTGCATCCTGTCCAGTCTAAACAGCCACAGGACAGGAAGCACTCACCATTCCCCTCCCCCATCCCCCCCGCACAGTCCTTCATCAGGGACAGTTCGTTCTCTCTCCCCCCACCTCCGCCCCACTGTCATCTCCCTCTTTCCGTCGTCCATCTCATCTTGTCTTTAAGTTTCTTTGCTGTTTATCTGGTCTCTCTCTCTCGTTCACTTACCGGTAATTGTTCTCGTGTTTTTTGTTTTTTATGGACCAGACCACAGATGTTAAGAATTGTGATTTAGATAGTTATTTAGACAGACGCTATAGGTTAATTGCATCATGGTTTACCTGGTATCCTTGCTTCTTTGAGGCACTATGCTGTTCTCTCTGCACTCTTTATGTGATTATTTATGTTTATTGACTATATAGTTCACGGCACGCTCACTCTGCTTATTCCAATCTTGCACTTGTACAGAAGTCGCCCTGGATAAGAGTGTACACTGTATGCCTAAATTGTAATTATGTTGTTGCCCTAACAGGGTGGTTGGTCTGCCTATTTATTAGTCCGCCCCCTGTGACGTCATGTGGGTCAATACATCATGAAATGAAATCTATATTTACCCAGGGTATCTGGGCTAAGCTCAAGAACTTGTTTCCAGCCAGGCCCTGCTCATAGAACACATTTCATCGTAGTGGTTCAATGCCTTGTTCAAGGGCACTTCAGCGGTGGTAATTTTAACGTGTCGGACGGCTGATTCGAACTAGGAACCTTCCGGTATCAAGACCGCGCCGCTATCCGTTCGGCCACCGCTGCCATCATCATTATTATATACTTAGCTACTCATGCACACCGTTTCTTCAGGAAAAGTATCGGTGCAAGTGCAACCACACCTGCAATTTCTCCAAATTGCGCTGTCGATTAATCGTCTTTCTCTGTTATTTCTCTCTCTATACCCTCCCAACCCCCCTTCCCTCGCTCCGGGTTCTGTGACGTCCGCCTTCCGCAATTCCGCTCTGGGGCTGAGAGGGAGGACGGAGCGTGCTTGTTTACATCACTGAAGGATTGATGTGACGTTGACGGAGCGAGCTGACCTTGAGCAGACGGTTCGTATAAGCGGCCATAGATCAAACGCACACTGGTCCGTTCTGTATGGTGCGTGTCCCACCACGGCGTCACGTTTACGGAGGAGAAAGCGTGAGGAGCGGATGAAGTAATGGCTGACCTCATCCCTGGGAACGTGGTTCAGTGAGACTGGTGCATGGTGACCCCTCCGTAATGTGCAGGTGTTGCATGGTTTCAATCAAACGGCACTTGGCCTATAAAGCAGCGGTTCTCAAAGGTCTCGAAGTTCTTGAAAATGAGTTAATATACTAGCATCAAAATCAGATTAACCACTTGAACCCGAATTTATACTTTGGCTATTTGCTGTGGCTGGGGAGAGGGTCAGGTGGCTTAAGGAGCTTTAAATCTTGGGGGTGGGGGGAGTGGGGGGGGGGTGCGGTGCTGGCACCTGTGCTCCCTATACATTATCCACTTATTTTATACTTCCAACATTGTCCATAAAAAAATCACACACGCGCGAGCGCGCACGGACGGACGGGCGGGCGAACAGGGTGCAAAACCATGCCTTCGGCCTGGCGGGGACAACAAAACAAGTACAGTAATACTGCAACGTCTATACATGAATATACTTAACTTTATGTGGATTTGCACTATTTATGTGGATTTTAACTATAAATTCACCAAGTCTCTGTGTGTACGTGTGTAGGCTACGTGTATACGTAAGTCTGAAATCCACGTAACTAGAGAACCATTCGCCCCACCGACTATTAAATCAAATTCGACACACCTCCACAGGGGGTGCAGTGCCCCTGCCCAGTGTCCATATATGGAGCTGGCCTGTTCTGACATCATTCTGACGTCTGCATAGACTCCATATTTGGCCATACCTGACAAAGAACTCCATATGGGCATAAAAGGGACACAGACATAATATCATCCATTTCCAACTTGCATCATTCCCGCTGTAGAGGCTCCAACTAGTAGCCTAATAAATAATAATAACAGCAACTCTGATTGTTTATTATTGAGGGGCACTATATAGCACCTCCAATGTCTGGCTTTCAGACGTCATGAGGCAGCCAAGTCTTTGGACTTCTTATGTTTGTCTTATTCATGCACTCCCCAAATCAGCATGACCACAAAATCAGCATGCCCCCCGTGACATGTGGCAGCCAAGTCTATGGACTTTTTATGTTTGCTCCGTGACGTACAAAAGCAAACAAACACGCCCCTCACTTCACGCACAAGTGTCCAATGGCTGGCCTTTGAAATTATTTCATATGGCAGCCGCCAAGTCTATGACTTTTAATGTTTGTTTAGAGCACCTTTAACAAAAATCGAATGGCAGCCAAGTCTATGGACTTTTAATGTTTGTTTAGGGCAGCAGTTAAACAAACATTGACGATGTAAGACGTCATGTGGCCATTCTGGCTAATATAAACTAGAAATGCACTCTGTCGAGATGCCGACTTGCGCTTTGCACACAAGTAGGCCATACATGGCCTACTTGTGCGCAAGCAGAGTGCGCAAGTACTGCTACTAACTAATGTCTAATACAACCGCTGTTCTAAATCCTTTAGACCCGTTATTGACCTTATACCAACCTTGAAACGTACCTTAGTTACATCACCATCAACAGCCAATAAGGCACCACCATTCTTACCCCGACATACATGCATACTGTACATTACATACCCAGCCAATCACCAAACGCACCTTACGTCATCAAGAATGGTGGTCCCTTATTGGCCGGTGGACAACCCTGACATACATGCATACACATACACACCCAATGGCCGGTGGACAACCCCGACATACATGCATACACATACACACCCAATGGCCGACACCGACATACCCAGCCGATCACATTACTTGCTCGCTCTGCTTGCGCAAGTAATACATCTTGTGACTGATTTTGTTTGATACAATAATAACACACTGCATTCATCTCTCGTAACGTATAGTGGCAGTGAATCTGCAATGAATGAACGTGATGCCATATATGTGCAGGCTTCTAAAAGTCAGGCGCCCCTCGGTGGCCTCACATCACACGAGTGATCTGTAGTATAATAAACCATAACAGAAACAAAACAAACAGTCAATGTGCAGATTCACATTTGCTATTGCAGACGTAGTGAAATGAAAAATATGTTTTTCACACATTTAGAGCATATCCGTGGTCACCATATGGGCATACCTCACAATAGATGTCAAAACAATGGGAAAACTTTCATTTGTGTGTATTTCTATATCAAAAGTCCATAAAAATCCAATTTGAATTACTTCCATTGAACGAATCTTCAATCGATCTTGATTTCATTCACCTGTTTTATTCCCATTTCTGCGCATTTCTCCAAACACATCAGTTTTTGATTACAGAACTACTCCATTTTGAGGGGCACTAGCCCCTCTTATGTCCAGCTTTGAGGGTGTGTGTAAACCCAAACGTCCTAACAGAAATATTGAATGCCATTGATTCGTATAAACACAAACATTGAAGACAAAAGTGAGGACGCAAGTTGTGATTGGCCGGAATGAGATGATGTATGATGATGTACGAAGAGCGCCCCTCACTTCACACGGGTGACGGTTATGATTTTTAATCTCATTCAAGATGACATCCAGACAGTGTATTACTCATTTTAAATGTAGGCCTAATCAGCACGGCTATGTATACCTGAAAACATTATAGGTTAGAAATAAGCCACATAGTAGCAAACATCTGAGCTGGCTGTCTGTGTCTCATTGTAAACAAACACACACGGATGTAGCGTAGACACTAACGTCCCATAGCCTGAAGGGTCTGATCGGTTCAGAAACACCGTCCATCCGTTTCAGACTGAAACTTCAAAATAAATGACCGAAAAAGCCATTGCACCCCCATTTTAAAAGTCCCTGAAAAGGGGCTAGGGAGTAGGGACTCCTTAGCTGCCTCTCCCCTTGTCATGTCGTGGTCACATGATGCTGTGGGGTTGTGTGTCTTGACACGTAGTGGTCACATGATGATGTGGTCACATGATGATGTGGGGTTCAGGCACCGATTGGCTGATAGATTTGTGCGGCAAAACATTGGCTCCGTTCAGGTAGAGCTCGTCGCCGACAATCACGTCCTCTCCGAGCACAGTCACGTTCTCCATGCGCACCCATCGGCCCACCGTGCAGCTCCATCCCACAATGCAGCTCTCCAGCCAGGAGTGGGAGCGAACGCGCGCCCCCTTTAGCACCGTGCAGCGTTTTATCCTCACGCCGTCCTCTATGACCACGCCGGCGCCCACAGTGACGTCCGGCCCTATGGTGCAGTCGCGTCCTATCTGAGCCGTCGGCTCCACCAGCACGTTGCCCAGGAATCCGCCTCCCGTGCGCCGCAGCCTGTCGGGCGTGCGTTGCCGCAGCGACTGCAGGTACAGGCACATGCCGGTCAGGAAGTCTTTGGGCTGGCCGATGTCCATCCAGAACCCCGGCATGTCCATGGCGTACAGCTGACCCTCCTCGGCCATGGCCGGGAACACGTCCTTCTCCAGGGACGAGGGCCGCAGCTGCAGGCGCTTCAGCACGCGGCCGTCCAGCACGTACATCCCGCCGTTGATCCTGTTGGAGACGAAGGTCTGGGGCTTCTCCACGAAGCGGCCGATCCTGCCGCTGCCGCCGTCTGTCTCCGAGAGGACCACCACTCCGTACTTGGAGGGCTCCTCCACGCGCGTCACTGCCAGCGTGCCCTCTCTGCCGTGGCACCGGTGGAAGGCCAGCAGCTCTGTAAAGGGGAAGTCACAGATGACGTCGGCGTTCAGGACGAAGAAGGGCTCACGGTCATCGCCGTCAGCAGCCAGCAGATCTCTGGCCAGCGCCAGCGGCCCGGCGGTCCCCAGCGGTTCCTTCTCGGCCGACAGGGAGATGCGGACCCCCAGGCTCTGCTCATGGACCTTCATCTCCGTCCGCAGCAGGTCGCACATGTTGCTGCTCACCGCCAGGACCACGTGGTCCACACCGGCGCTCACTAGCGCCTCCAGCTGGTGGAGCAGGATGGGCTTGTTGCAAAACTCCACCAGGGGCTTGGGCACGCTCAACGTGAGGGGCCGGAGCCTGGTCCCGTGGCCGCCAACCAGAATCAGAGCCTTCATGGTAATGATGACAATCGGTCTGGTACGGTAGATTGTCTGTATATGATGTGCTGTAGATGTCACTGGTACACATAGGCCAGCAGTGATGGAAGATAAAAGATGTAATGAACATGTTCTTGTTGCAGTTTAAGTACCCGGTCTGTCCACGGAGGCATGGCATATGTGGCCTCTCAGCCAATCATCGGGTCAGAACATACAAATAACCATATATGGTACCATCATACTTCTAAATGTTGATTACATTTATCATCCCTAAACCCTACTTCTGTCACCATATGTGTTGTTGTTGGTAGTCATGGCTACCAGGTCTCACCCATGATGTTATTTTATCACTGCTACAGTCGCCCCCCAGCAGGATCCGTGGTTCTGGACAACGGCAGGCACCGCACTCCCCCGAGTCCTGGCTGATACATGTGCTGTGATTGAAGTCGGTCGGTCCCATATATACGTATGTAGGCCTATGTACATGACCATATATGGGCATAGCGGTCCATCTATGGCTCTGGACACCCGTATCTCCATATACGCCTATATATGGGCGTATCGGTCTGCTCAGCGGTTCTGGACAACCTCAATACCGGATGTGGCACTCCCTTGGGTCGGAGTGAGCGACGCGAGTGCTGAGCTGGAAGTCGATCAATCTGACATTTCTAGATGTGAAATGCAGATGGACGTACAGAGATTTTTGTAAGAATTATTATTATTTTAAGGACTTATTATTAAAAACCAATTATATATGAATATAAGGTTGAAAATGGGTGAAGTGCTCCTTTAACACAGATCTCTTATTGGGGTCCCCGGCACAAAATCCTTTCAGATGGTCTGCAACCAAGTTCAATATACGTTTGTACTGCTGTATCGTGATATATTACATCACTGTAGTGCCGTTACGCATATTACGTCACCAACCAGCATAAGAAACTCCATGGAAAAAGTAGTTTGACCTTTTTTGTGTCTTTATAAGTTTCGAATTTGACCCAGTGTAACCAGGTAATCTGAGTACCATTACCCATCTTGCCTGAATGTTTAAAGCTATTCTGTGCAGATTACAAACATAGAAACAGACAGACAGATTAAAAATAGACAAAAACACATTCCATGCCATGAGTTGTTCGACAAACACCCCCTGCAGTGGCGGAAAATACCCAATCTACAAGCTCTACATTGTGACCTGTTGTGAGCTTTCACATTGGTTAGTTTCAGCAAGCAACACTTGTGCGATGGAATAAAGTAACTAAACTAAGCATAACATATAGGCTCCTTTGTTTCCATGCAGTATGAGAGTGACACACATGTTATCCCTTGATCCACAGAAAGTTTGAGAAGGAGATGTGGAGGAGAAAAAAAGTTCCCTTTAATCCTATATTCATATAGTATATCATAATCAAAGCCGTGTATAAGGAAAACATCAGGTGGTCTTATCTATACACCATTAAGCAGATGCTTTTATTACCGTGTTGAGTGTATTTACAGCCAGGACTTATTTGAAGGCGTATTGGGGGGGAGCTCATGCTGTTCATTCATCTATGAGCCAAAATGATAGCCCAGGTTTTGGTGGAGAGTCTTTGTTTGAACTCGAATCAAAAAGCCACGAGGCAAAGGAATAATTTCACACTGCAGCTATAATGAACCACATGCAGAGGGAAAACTTTGAGGTGTGGAATACAGTTAGATAATTAGTATAATTCAGAGTTATTTTTGATGTCGGGAGATTCTAAGCTAAATGACATCCGCTGGCTTTGAAGCAGAAAAACGACCTACTGCACATCGCCAGTCATAGCCTTGTGAAGTGCCAGCAGTGTTGTTTTTGTCGACTAAAACTAAGACGAAAAATGTTCGTCGACACTGACTGACTAAATGAAAACTAAGCTATGATGACTAAAACTAAGACTAAATATATTGACAATTTCGTTGACGAATATAGACTAAAATGTTAGGAAGGGACTAGTGGACAAGAGATCCAGTAAGAGTCATTTTACACTAGGTTGCATGCTGAAAATAGCCGATCTACAAGCTCACAATTGCATCAAGGCCCGCCAAAATACATTTGTAATCAACTGTAGATTTAGTCGACTAAAGTCTTATGACATTTAGTGGACTAAAACTAGACACTAAGACATTCCAGGTGACTAAAATGCGACTAAAACTAAATGAAAACTATTCAAGAGACTATGACTAAAACTAAAATTTGCTGCCAAAAACAACACTGAGTGCCAGGGATGACTCGGATTCATGGCCTGTTTTCGTGAGACACTCCATCCATGAATATGAATGCAGAAAAAGAAAAAGTGCTCATTAAGAAAAAATATTCCAACATTCTCCCCCCACTGCGCTGCGTGTGGTCCGCGACTATTAATCATATTCCCCGAAGGGAAAAGAATTAAATAAAAATGGGAACATTTTTACATTTCAAATTTCCTGCGATTGAAAAGCCCCTCTGTCTGTGAGGTTTGCATGGCTACGCTCAGACAAAGGCTTGTAAAAAAGGAGAGAAAGTGGGGGTGAGATGACTAAAGTGACAAATGGGCGGTTAGGAATGTTCTTGCCGGGTTATCAAACCCATGATTACTGGGAATGTCAGAGCATCACATTCACAGATGTGCTGCACTGACCCTGGGTTTTGGCGTCAGAAAGCGGACTCATCTGAGAAATGTTCTTGCATATTGCCCTAATTAAATAACCTGTTCTGCATACACTGCATTCTGACAGTTGTATCAACTATGCAACTATTTCTTTATGCAAAAGAACAAAATATTTACCAAATCTTATATTATTTTGCCATATAGAATGAAATATGCGTGACCAAACTGACCATACCATATGGTAGACTACAGGTACTGTGTGTGCGTGTGCGCGCGCGCGCGTGCACACACACACACACACACACACACACACACACACACACACACACACACACACACACACACACACACACACACACACACACACACACACACACACACACACACACACACACAAACACACACACACACACAGTCACACACACACACACACACACACACACACACACACACACACACACACACACACACACACACAGTGCATTGTCTTTACCGCCCCTAACCTTTACAGTCACATGAGAATCACAACACATCCAGTAACGGCTGAGTGAGTTCGTGCCAGACAAGGAGATTTATCCTCTATTTATGACAACACATTACTCAACATGAAGAGTATACAGCCCACAGCAATGCTGCATGTACGTATATATCTAAAAACAAGAAGTCATCCCTCGTTTTACAACTATATATAGATAGACACTCACATAAACCAATAAATCTACCGGCAAAAGAAAAGTGTTTCACATTTTACCGGTATATCAGGCTTCAAAGATTGACATTAAAGCTACCCTAGCTCTGTCATTTTTCTGTTGTATCCCGGATTCAAACATGTGCTGAACTTTTAACCATTTTGAGCTAATAGGGATACCGGAGAACTCGCCAGTTTACCAAGTCGTCACGGGAAAATTCTTCATCAATGTCTTCATCGTTATGCTAACATGCTGTCTTCATCAGTGTAGTATGTCAAACTCACAGATGTTATAGTTAATTTACAAAGTGATCAAATTATTTTGTGCAATTAAATGGTCAGCTAGATGATGATAAAAAGGTGATGTGAATACCAACGATAAGTAGGCCTACCATTTCAGGAATTGTTTACTAATGAATTACATTGTTTCGGTACTTTGGGGTTTAAACTTTTAGCATTCCTACTTTCTCTAATGTTAACATGGTCCGTTTTGAACAAAATGCCTCAAATCCTGAACGCAGCGTGCAATTTATGTAAAATTTTGCACGTACATTCCCACTAGGCCGAGGACGAAATGCCACTTTAACTTTTCATATCAGCCTCATGGTGGCGCTATAACAGTCCGATTTGTATTTTTACCTTTAACTGCACCGATCTGTGTGAAACCTTGCATGCACACTCCCTAGAGGCAAAAGAAAAACATTTGACCTGCATTTTTCCACATCTGCCTTTTATAGCGCCACCAATAGGTTGACTTTTGTAATCCTTTTTTTGTATAACGCCTTCAGATTCAGTCCAAAAATCCTGCAAATCGGTACACAGTATCTTTATAGTCATGTGATTAAGATGGATCTGTCCGGTATTTCATTTCCATCCTAATTCGCTAACATTGGCTTCCAAAGTTTGCAGGATGCCTCAAATCATGAACGCAGAGTGCAATTTGAGGGAAATGTTGCATGCACATTCCTACTAGGCTGAGGAATAAAACCCACCCTTTTATACCAGGAGGCCACGATAACTTACCTGGCCTGGTGGAGACCTGTTCTCAGAGGAGCACATTTTCTAGTTTCATGTTGCACTGGTTCCTGCTCCTACGCACCTGTCCCAGTTGGTGCGCAAAAGGACCTTTTTTTCTCTACAAAAGGGTATGATACAGGGTCTGGGTTCAAATCTACTGCTTTCGGCGCATTGTTGACGTTATGAAACATTTTAACCATTTGTAACTCCAAAAGTGTAACAAATTAACCATTTGTTACATTTGGCTACATCTGGTTACATTGTTACACTCGCAGAGTTAAATCACCACCTCGATACATCCAGATGAAAGTGGATGGCTTTCCAGGGGGAACAAGGTCGGACCCAGCTGAACAGACTTCCGCTCTGTCATAGTGATAAAAAGGCAGGAGCTGATAATATCCGTATACATTATTGCATAGCCTATAGGGAAGCGTATTGACTCAGAGTGTCCACCACCATATGTATGTATGCTTAGAGCCTGCGGCCTATCTCAATACCAGGCACTGGCTGGTGTTTGTGTGTGGTCGGTAAACAAGATCTCCAGCAGCGTGGGTAAATAGCACGCACGCACACACATGCACACGCCCGCACGTGCACGCACGCACGCACGCACACACACACACACACACACACACACACACACACACACACACTGATCCATTTATTTGGATCTTGCCTAAATTCTTGATCTTTCACAACACGGGGAAATGAAAAAGTGATCTGGGATCAGTTATTGGGGCCTCCCACCCCTCTCTCCCACCCTGTGAGTTCTGGTAAAAAAAAACCTCTGGCTATAGGCCTGTCAGTAAAGTATGTATCTCTCTCTCTCTCTCTCTCTCTCACACACACACACACACACACACACAGCCATGCACGCACGCACGCACGCACACACGCACACACCTATCGCACCAATGCAATGGCCTAGGGATGCTGTATATTTAGGTGGATGTTTTGTTTGTTGGTGCTGTGTATTTATTTTGTAGTTTTGTCTTGATATTGTGTTTCTGGTGTGTGGTTGTATTCATGCTGTGTAGTTGTGTTGATGTTGTTTTTGTGTAGTTGTTGTGTGATAATAACCATACCATCCCTCTGGCCTGCCAGTAAGGCTCGCTCTCTCTCTCTCTCTCTCTCTCTCTCTCTCTCTATCTCTCTCCAGTATCTCAATAACACACACATCACCACCACCACCATCACCACCGTAACCTTGCACAACAGTTGATTTGTTGACCGTTGCTAATGACTTTTGTGCTGACAGACCTGTGTCTATACCTTGATACTGTGTTTTTCTTTCACCACCGTGCACGCTAGCCTCCATACACTGTTTGCTTTCCAAAGCAGGTGTTCCCATTTCCTGTGAAGTGCATTTGAGTCAGTGTTTACCGCCAGCTTCAACCAAATCCATTTCAGAGCCACTCAGTCTCACGCAGGTTTATTACCAAGCATTGTTGACACTTATAGCTTCTCGCTAATGAGAGACAGCTTTATGAGGGCAGCTGTTTGGTTATTTTTGGGTCAAAAGCAAAATGTGCACGCTTTAATGATTATACACACAGAGCTTACTGGTGGAAAAAGTGTTGTGTGTCAATTATGGGCATCACTTCCTGTTGTCGGTCATTTCATTCATTTGAGGGATCAAAATCAGTCAACAGTAATGTGGGAACACAACCTGACAGATATTAGTCTGCCTCCTTAACCTACAAGATCCCCCCTCCACACAGCTGATTCAAGTTAATAATGAAGACCATTTCACCAACAATGACCATGCGCAAATTGAGCCGAGACGTTCTTGTTTCTCAAACTCTCTGATTTACATGTCTACACAGGTCGGATATTTAGTTGACAAAAATCTCTGTTTTAGCAGCCGGAAATGCCATAACCGTGTGGCTTGAGTTGCTGAGAGGTCTAAGCGTACAGAAAAATGTGCTTAAGCCGACCTAGTGTTCTGTTCATAGTGTATACATTTTGTTTTGGTTTAATGTCAAACAGATAAATCCTTTATTGCCATGGTTTAATCACGCGTGACACTTACTTTGAAGAGCCAAATATCCGTATCGCATTTTACTATGAAACCATTCCGTGTGTGTTGACGAAGCTGGTGCTCGTTCTCTCGGTCGGTGGTGGAAAAAGTGGACCGCGAGTATCACAGCGCCTGCTACAGGCCGTTGAAAACGCTTGTCTGGGACAAAGCGTCCTCTGCAATGTCGCTTCTGTGAGATAAAGCCGTCTGAAAACAGAGCCGGCAATGTTAGTGGATGCGCGCGCATTTTCAAAATGGCCGCGCCCATTGTGTCAGAAGCATAACAAAGCTAACGGACGGTAGATTTCGATACGATCGTATTAAAACATGCATTAATGAATACATCGCTGTTAAAACGGCTTTTCCGTTTGTGGCAGGCTACAAGATTCTACGTGTTAATATTTGCGAACGCAGTGAGCATTTACTATGAGACCCAGCAGATCACGTCTGTGTGTCTGTGTGTGTGTGTGTGTGTCTGTGTGTGTGTCACGCTGTAACACCACCCGCCCACCACCAGAGGGCACAGCTGTATCACACACAAAAACACACACACACACACACATGCACGCACGCACACACACACACACACACGCACGCACACACACACACACACACACACAAAAAACTTAACTTAAAAAAAAACTTAACTTAAAAAAAAACTTAACTTAAAAAAAACTTAACTTAAAAAAAAAACGTAAAAAGGAAAAACGCACACACAAAAAACTTAACATAAAAAAAAACTTAACTTAAAAAAAAACTTAACTTAAAAAAAAAACTTAAAAAGGAAAAACGCACACACAAAAAACTTAACTTAAAAAAAAACTTAACTAAAAAACTTTAAAAAGTACGTAATTTATTCTAATTGTTGTTATTGCAATTTACGAGCTGCGTTCGCTTCCCGCGTTTGCGCGTCTTACTTGTCCTATGTTCCTGGCGGGTAAACGATTAATAAGCTGCAGTCTGTATGTTTTGTCTCACTGGGTTTCAAGCTCGTCGGAGACCAAAGGCAAGATGCCTCCCATACTTAGGCCTGACTCACACCTTCGCATCTAGCATACAACATTGATGCATGCTAGATGTAAAGAAAGGGTTTGTTTACATATTGCCCCAATGCATTTCCAATGGAAGTCACATGGTTTGACACAACATTTGTGTTGTACAGCTTTCGGCTGTGTTTCGACTGCCCCCCACCCCCTCATACAACACAAATGTTGTGTCAAACCATGTGACTCCCATTGGAAATGCATTGTGAGCTTGCATCAGTCAATAAGTCTCATGCATCAGCTATACATCAATCTGTTGCGAAGGTGTGAGTCAGGCCTTACTTAGCAAGAGGATGAGCTTCAGGCAGTAATACTACTTAACACTCAGTAAGTGTCCTATACCTGACACCCAGGATATAAATGTGGAAGAGTAGAGAACCCACCTCCAACCACTGCAGATGTCTTAGTTATATTGTATTAATACACAGTAGACTACCATATAGACTGGAACAAATCTGTAACTCTGAGAGATAAATAAGCACCCAGGACTTTAGAGCGCTTATCTTGTGTATAGTTTATATTTGTGTCTGTCAGAGGTATATATACAGTAAGTAGTGTAATACTTCAGGCTTTCACCTGAGTAACCGCTGGTTCTCAAGAGGTCTATGCTTATACAGGAATGCAATACCAGGCTTTACAGGCCCTTGCAAGTTGAGCCTGCACAAAGAGGTGGAAGAAATACTCGAATGTAATACTTAAGTAAAAGACACCTCAATGTAGAAATACTCAAGTTACAAGTAAAAGTCCGGTATTCAATCAAAATGTACTAAAATCACAAAACTATTGGCATCAAAATGTACTTAAAGTACCAAAAGCAAAAGTGTACACAGAATGTTTTCAAAATGTATACAAATCTTTTGAAAATAGCAGATCTACAAGCTCGCAAGTAGGCTATAGAGCTGAAATGTTAATGTACGTTTTCTAATAAGAATCTAAATCTGCAAAGTAACTAGTAGAGTTTTTAAGTGATTGTAGTGGAGTAAAAAGTACAAATATTTTCCCTTGAGATGTAGTGGAATAGAAGTAAAAGTACAAAATAGTACCTCAAAAGTGTATACTTAAGTACAGTACTTGAGTAAATGTACTTTGTTACTTTCCACCACCAAAATCCCTGGTGGCAATTTAACCCGGTGTGTAACCATCATTTATTTTCTTTTGTGTAATAAAAAGGTAAATTGTCACTTTACTGTCATCTGCCCCCGCCCCCCCCCATATTTTGTCTTCCTTCTAATTAAATAGTCCAATAACCGCTGGTAGTTCATTGTATCACAGTGGATGGATGATTAAAAGGGACTATCATAGAATGGTGTGTGTGGTTTATGATTCATAATATAAACCCTGGAGAGTTTATCAACCGAGGTGTTTTTTCTTTCCTCTTGAAAGGAGTGCCACGACTGTTGACCTTTGTCAATGCGTTGCTCAACGGCGAAATGACACAGTAGAAAAATTGTGCAATGAGATTACGTTAAATACAAATGACATTGATGGGGGAAAAAAACAGCGCAATACCCAGAGAGCACCCCCTCCACACACATACACACTTCTCCCCCCCTTTCCTCTTTCTTAGAATGTTGCTATTTGCTTTGCAGTTGCACAATTTCTGTTCAACCATTGCGCACATGCACGCATGCACACACACACACACACACACACACACACACACACACACACACACACACACACACACACACACACACACACACACACACACACACACACACACACACACACACACACACACACACACACACACACACAGCAGTAAAAACTGTTAGCGAAAGCAGGGCCGAGCCAATTAGCAGTTCTCCCACCTCGTTTCGCCTCTCATTCCATTTTTTAACAGAGCCTCAAACGAGAAAACACCCTGTTTTACGGTACCAAACCCTCTCAAACACCTTTAGTGTTTCTTTTATTAGTTCTGTAACTCACGCAGATTTTCGCTTTCACAAGAGGCCCCTGGTCACTGACCCTGAAAGTGGAAAAAAAGCTTATGAAATTGTATTTTAGCTAAAAAAAGAAAGAAAAAAGAAAAGCATGTATCCTGTGGTTGTGTCTTACATCATGGTAATGCCCTCCATAAGATAAGCTGGTTTATCCTACGATAAGATTGTTATTTGCGCTGAAATGTAAGCATGGCTATCTGGAGTAGATTAGCAAGATTAAGTTGCTCTTGGTAGGTGGTCCGTATACCATGCCTTCATTTTTCTGAAGCGTTGGCGCTGATCTTGACTCTCTTCCTGGGTGGAGGAGGGAGGGTGGGGGCAGTCTCCACCTTGGAGCTCTGGTGATGCTTGGTGAAATATGACAACAGGTGAGGCGGGCTGTTTCATGGAGGACATTGACAAAGTTAGAAGCCCAAGTCAGTCACAGGAGCGTTCGTCTGCCCTCTTAGATGTTAGTGAATGAGAAGTACAATCCTATGTCGACACTGGATTTAAAATGAACCATTACGGGTGCCGGTTACATTTAGAAGCAGGCTTATTTGCCTTTTTTTTTTATTAGGTTCAAAGCATTAGGGATATTAGAGATGGCTTCCATTCATTGGGAAAACCAGAGGCACATTCTAAGAGGCCTTGACACTTCTGTTCTGTACTAAAAAAAGAAGGCGCTTCACTGTCAGAAGAACAAGAAGAATTTCACCCGTTTCGACTGTCCCTCGGCTCAGAGGACTAAAGCAGACACTAACAGACAGATTTCGGCCTTCTCTTTCTTTCTCCCCACTGTTGCAGTCTGCCTGTCCCTCAGTTCTTAGGACTCAATTTACAATTCCAAATTTCAAATTAGGCATTTAGCAGACGATTTAGACGATTTTACAGTAAGCAAGGAAAACACACAGCAATACATCAAATGCATAAAATTGTAATCTAGGATTGGTAAACCAAGAACATACACAACAATAATCTGCACATTCACAACAATTTATACGTCATGCACACTGACATCTGTCCACATACATCATCTAAATTATATTTTAGCCTTTGCATAAGCCTGCAAGGTCGTCAAGGCAGGGCAAGTGTTAAGGACAGGCCTCCTCCGATGACAGCCCAAAGGTCAAGGTTACTGTGAGCTCACAAAACGCAATCATTGAATTCCTTTAAAGTCCTTCCTTCATTTACTCCACACAGAATACTATGTCAGCCTGGACAGACAAGCTGGTTGGCAGAGGCATACAACCATGATGTGGTATTTGTAATGTTATAGTTTGTAAATGCCGGAGATAAACTGGCACTTTAATCCTAGCCTTCGGGGGTTCAGTGCAGGATTGAGATCACGTATCGATCTTTCGCTCCGCTCCAACTTTCTAGTTTTTCCTGTTGCTCTACTAAAGCAACGGCAGTTTGTCACTTTAACATCCATCCGTCTAACCCTGGTTGTTGCCCTGTTCCTGGCAAAGCTCCGGTTGTTCCCTTCCCCAGGAACCAGGGTTGTTCCCTTCCCCAGGGAACAGCCATATGCGAGTGCCAGATTCAGTCCCCTGAGTGAAGGTCAAGCCTGATGAGACATGTGAGCAGCCAGCGGTTTGTCACCCGCAGGGTGGCACTAATTGACTTTAAGCCACACCGGGTGGCAGCCTTCGGGGACATGGTGGACATAGAGGACAAAGCTAACAGGGAGAGAGACTCAAGGCTTCCAGTCCAGCCTGACAGGATTTCAGCTGGTTTGCCAGTTTAAGAACCACGGAGGGTCCATTTGATTCCATTTGTACACTTAGAGTTATAGGGTCAATATTGGCTCCTAATTGTCAATCATTTAGCCTGGAACCCCCTCATGGACCGATGCAGGTCTGTGAAGGTGAGGGTGAACCCCATGTTGAGAGCCAATGCCGTAGAGAAGCAATTCTCAATGTGGGGTCCAGGGAGCCCCAGGGGTCCTTGAAGAGGTTCCAGGGCCAAAATGAGTTAATATAGCCTCAGAATCAGTTTAAACCGATTACATCAACTATTTGAAAACAACTGTTTTCAAAAGATATTCAACAAAATGTGAATTATTTTTTAATAAATCACAAATCTTGTATGGGGGTCCCTAGCACAAAATAGTTTCAGATGCATATAAATGTGGGGGTCCTTGACATGAACCAATGTCGCACAGCATTTCATGTTAGGTTGGAAGTCAGAGCAATGTTATCATTCACCTGCTTTACGTTTTTAAACCTCTTACCACTAAAAGACCTCCGGATTCCAAAAAGCCCTTATATACTAACCGTATACTAACCCAGCCTTGTTGGTAAGCCTTCAAATGACCCTTGCATACCACATTACCGCCTGCTTGGATTCCGGTCAGGGCCGTGTGAGGACACAAAGCAATGTGTGGGGAAGCGTCAGCATAAATAAACGGCGGTTTTATGAGGCGAGGAGCCACTCGCCTGCCCGCTGACAGGAGAAAAGCTCTGTGTTTGTTTGTGTGTGTGTGTGTGTGAACTTGTATTACTATCATCATCATCATCATTTTTCGACCACGGTCGAGATCATGGATTTCACAATGCCACGCCAGACTTTCCGGTCCTTCATTGCCATCCCCAGGTCCTGCTTACTGATGCATATGTCCCTAGCGATGACATCAGGGAACGACAGTTTTCTACCTCTGGTCTGCTTTGAGGCAGGATTCCAGAGAAGGGAAGATATAACCTCATTGTCAGCTCTGTGGCAGTGGCTGGCAAACTGTGTTCTTCTGGGTCGGACTAGTGAAGAAACACAGGGAATATTTACGTATTCAGTTTTCGTCTCATTGAGATAAAGACCAAGACAGTTGGAGGCCTGCTCAAGAGACTGAAGGAGAGCGAGCGTATTCCAATGATTGACTGATAAGCGCGATGTAATCAGCGAAGTCAGTGTCGGTTAGGTATTTAGCAGGATGACGAGAGCTTCTCCTAGGGTTTAGTTGGTAGCCCTTATCATTGATAGTATCAACTGACATACGAAGAACATAATCAACAACAATAATGAATAGAAACGGGGAAAGTGTGTCGCCTTGGAGTATGCCAGCAAGGATGGGGAATGATGGTGTTATCGCGCCTGTTCTGCTGTTTAGGTACGGGGTATTCAGAGTCCCTATGGTTGGGACTGATGCTCTTGATCTCAGTACATAAAAAGAAGATCCAATTCATCGCCAAACCATAATAAATATATTGCTATTCCATCCATTCTGGAGTTGTCCTGACTGAACTAGGTTATGTTTAGGGGCTATGGTTAGAGTTTTTACAAATGTGTGTGTGTGTGTGTGTGTGTGTGTGTGTGTGTGTGTGTGTGTGTGTGTGTGTGTGTGTGTGTGTGTGCGTGCGTGCGTGCGTGCGTGCGTGCGTGCGTGCGTGCGTGCGTGCGTGCGTGCGTGCGTGCGTGCGTGCGTGCGTGCGTGCGTGCAATCAATGGACTAGGTTAATTACAACATGACGCTCCATGGCAACTGCTCTCATGTTTTCCAAAACAATGGCCCCCGAGTGCCATTTGGAGTATGGACGGAAGCTCGGTGACATGCAGCGCACAGCTTGATGCGCTAGGGGCAATTAGTGCGTGTTTACTTTATATTCCTGTGGACAGACATGCAGGGTCTCTCACTGTCATGTTTTCAGGGCAGCAGCAGTCGCTGCCAGGAACGAGTGCCATGCTTTTTTCAAGAGGTTTGTTGTGACCGAGGATAAGTCTGCCTTCCCTCTCGAACAGAGGACGGCTTATCACAGGGGTACCCAAGCAATGGGTCATTTGCAAATATTTGGGTCATGCAAACATTTATATGGGTTGTGAGCAAATATCTCCTTTTTTCAAAACTAATGAGAATAGCAAATGTTCCAACAGGTGACATAGTCACGCACCGTGAACGTGTGGATCAGCTATTTTCTCTATTTCTGAAATGTGAAGGTGATTATAATGTATTTTTGTACATTTGGGTCGTAGGCATAAATTTCTCTTTTGGGTCTCGAGCTGAAACGTTTAGGAATCACTGGCTTATCAGCTCTCCTGTCGGGCCAGAGTAAAAGACGGTCGCATAAGTCTTTTGTCTGAGCCGCGCTCTGCGAGTAGCATAAACAATCTGGATTGAAAACCTTGAGGAATCTCACCCATCAAACCCTAGCCTTGATACCATATAAGTCCATTTTCAGTTTTTCAAATGAAGGATGACTCTTTTGTCTAAACACAGAATTTGAAGGCAGCAAGTAGTAGTACTGTGTGTTCACGGCTCTTGACAGCAGAGTGTGTGTAGCCTACTTTCTGCATGATGTATCACGCTTAAAATTGCAACTCCAAACAATAAGGAGCACGATACGCGGCTGAAGGTTCACCAGCTGTTCAACAAAATTGAAATCACACTTTGTGAAGTGAGGGGCGCTCTAATCATCATACATCATCATACATATACATCACACATTCCGTGCTCAGCCAATCAAATCATCACAAAATGTAATTCCGGCCAATCACTTTTGGTGTTTGTGTTCACACAAACCCGGAAAGCTGGGCATAGGAGGGGCCCCTCAAAGAAATGAAATGTAGAGTGGATGGTTATAAATTCTGCAGATGCTGCAATGTTCTATTAGTCTGTAATGGCTATAGTGCCCTTTTCTTCGCGATTGCCTGTTGGGACACGAGCAACCTGAACAGGCTGGTCAGGAAAGCTGGTTCCCTTCTCTCGTCGGGGCGAGCTATCCGGGACTGGGTGAAGGCTGAAATTAAAGATTCATTCACACAGTATGTGCCGTTAGCTATGAAGATGTATAATGACACACACAATGGTCACTCTGCTCGTTCAGACTAATTATCTCTGAAGTACAGTAAGTAATTACAGTAAGGAGTCTAAGGACACTATCTGACATGGTTACTGTGTGTACAATTATTATCTTTTGGTCCTGCATTGCATGCACGGGTGTACAGTATCGTATATTTTGTTCATTATTGAACGTGTTTCTTTTCCGTGCAATGTCTATCTACTACTGATCTTGCCCTGTATCTGTATCTTGAGTTGCTGAGATGTGTGTCATTGATTGATTCCCCAAAAAGTGTGTCCCTTATCGGTTCAATAAGGGACACGTCTGTTTAAGTCTCCAATTATGGGATGGTTTCATATTTCAAGGCACGGCTGGCAACCCTATCCTATAACAACAGCCTTATGCTTGTCACAGAGAACAGGACCATGGTGTCCGTCTGTCAGCTATAGCAGCAAGCCTGACCAACAGTGCTCTGATGACTGTCTGTCTGATCCAACACCACCAGATCTGTGTCTTACAGACCTCCCAGGGATGAGCAGGGTGTGGAAAGCAACTTACTGCATTTACTCAAGCAGGCCTACTCTAACATTTTGAGGTACTTTTTTCCAATACTGTATACTTCTACTCCACAACATATACTAATGGGGGTATTCTACGATTGTGATATAATTATGATAAGACTGGACTTCCTATGTTGGGCATGCCATTATAACATATTTATAACAGATTAAGATTGGTTTAAGGGAGTCCAGGAGGGTGGACCTCTAATGTCACGGTCATGTCACCATATAAGGAGTTCCCAATGCAGCTAACCCAAATATGGAGTATGTTGTCTAACCTCAACGTGTCGTCATGGCATTAGGCGCAAACAAATCAGTCAGCTCCATAATGTGGCAGCACCGGAAATCCCCTTCCATCCATTTGCATGGAGTTGCTCACCCAGCGCATGCTCCCTTTTCATCCCTTCTGGGCTGGAAAAGTGTGACGGGCGGGGCCTATTTGGGGACTCACTTCAGTTCTTCATCTCGGTTCTGGGGGCTTGATATATGGGCACAAAAAACAGGCTTTTCTGGCATGAGAAAACATACATTTATATTGCCAAAGCAAAAAAGGGAACAAACAATAAAAGGGAACCATAAAGAAATGTGTAAACAGTGTGCTGTGTTACAATGCAATGAGAAAACTATCTTACAAGTTACATCATAAGAATTGTGCATTTGCTGTCAGACATAATTCTACAGTACAGTAGGAAAGGTTAGCTTTGGATAAACTTTTGAAACAAAGTATTTCAATATTTTAATGTCTCTCTCTCTGAATCCACTGTCTTCTGTCTGTTTATTTCTCTCCCTCATTTTCATTTCCCTGCCCCTTCCTGCCTCTCTCCCCCTGCCTTCCATTGCTCCTGCAGCAAATTAGCGTCTCATTCTCCCCGGCTCCTCGTTAGCTTTGCTTCTAATAACGGCCGTCTGCCAAATTACGAGAGTTCCTATTCCTGGTCACATTCTGTCCGTCCTCATTCATGTGTACAGCGTACAGAGTAACGTGGCCCTGATCTGTGTGTGTGTGTGTGTGTGTGTGTGTGTGTGTGTGTGTGTGTGTGTGTGTGTGTCCATGCGTGTGTGCGTGTGTGCGTGCGTGCGTGCGTGCGTGCACAGGTCAGTCATGAGAGCGGAGAGCCGCATTCCACGGTGCTGTACTAAATCCCCATGGGATAGCCCTCATTAGTGGGACTAGCTGTTCCCAGGCTGTCTTGCAGCCCCTGCTGCCTGTGTTGTGCAAGCCTGTGTCTGATGAGATGGGATGGTACAGTGTGTGTGTGTGTGTGCGTGCGTGCGTGCGTGCGTGCGTGCGTGCGTGCGTGCGTGTGTCCGTGCGTGCGTGCGTGTGTGCGTGCGTGCGCATATGCATCCAGGTAGCTTTCTCCTTTATGAATCTACCTCAGCTCTGCCTTCTGTGTCTGTGGGATTGTTTATTTTGTGTCTTCTCCAGTGTGTGTGCTTTGCACACTTGTGTGTCGTTAGCATTGCATGTGTGTCCGTATGTACAGTACGCTCCTATGTTTTCAATCTGCATGCTTCTGTTCATTTGAAGATCTAGGACTGCTTGCGGCTGCCAGCTGGCTTCCAAAAGATGGCAGACTCTTTCAGAATCAAATTGCAAAAAGAGACTTGCCCACCAAAGTGTATGTTTTACAGTCTGTTTTAAAACCAACACATTCTCACACCCAGGTTATAATACAGTGACAAGAATCACAATAGGAATTCTTGATTAAAAATACTTCACAGTAAAAGAAGGGTGAGATTAATTTGCCAGGGCACCTCAGATGAGATAAACAAGCGTCAGACGTTTGACATTGCATGTTGATTAGGACAACATGATTTACACTTCCAAACCTAACTGTATGCAACTCAAATGGCATTGAGTCAACAGAAGAGATCACACAGTTCGGCACAAATTGTCACTCGGCTACCTCTTAACTCGGGCGCCTTGTTTTCAATGTTTTACTGGTGCGTGAACCTGTTAGAGAGTTAGTTAGTAAGTCACGTGATGAGGTAGCGGTACTACCGGGTAGATTAAAAAGCAACGCTACAGAAGAACGTTATGAAAGCATGGTTAGATTTGCCCTAGCCCTGGAAACCCAGACGTTTTATTTCCTGGAAGAAAGTAGATTTGCCCCGACTCATAAATAGCACGGACTGCGAGCGAGAATGTGCACGGCTTGGGACTTGAGAGTTATGCCCCTTATGACAGGACTTACTTGAAGCCTGATTCATACTCATATGTCATACTGTTGCACACCAATCTACAAGCCGCTCTACTCTAAGCTTGTAGATCTGATATTTTGGGACTTTATTAGGACTTGCGCAAGATTGACTCGGTAACAACTCCTCTGCGTTTGTGGCGCAGTGCTGCTGTGATACTAGAGGACAGCTTTGTAAAGTGTTACCGTACACTGCGTACAGAATTCGGGAGGGGGTGGGGGGGATGGGTGGAAGGACCCACATACCCGGGTGGAATTACAAACACAGATGATTTGTGCACCCGCATGCACACAACAAACACAAAACACAAGCACACGGCCACGCGTTCACCCACGTCTGGCCTTCAATTCCCCGCCAGGCTGTCATGTATCATTATGTCCCTGCGAAACACTTATCACTTAACTGGCTGATTCTCCAGTTCCTTTTGGTATGGGACGTGACCGTGACCCCCCACCCACCCTGACAGTGTCTGTCTTTGGTTTCAGCTTTATTTTCTGGGCGACTGAGGAGGTGGAATGGGGCAGGCTGCAGGAAAGTTCAGCGGAAACTCTGTCCTCTAATTTCAATGTGGAAGGACAGAAAGAACAGAGAAGACACTCGCTTTTGAGTGCAAGAGGCCTGAAAAATGACCTCCATTTAGTTGTTCATGTTTGTTGCTGACATTATACATGTCAGCAACCTGTGACTTGAATTGAACACTTTCCACAGTATTCTGGGCAAGCCATCACAGGCAAAAAGTAAATTATTAGAAATTTGCACCGTTTATTTTACATTTTCAAAAGATCTCAAGAACTGCAAAGATTATCCAAACCATAATCTCATCACATTTTGAAAGTTAAAAAAGGGCTTAACCCATTTAAACAGGGAAAGCATCCGTGCCATTTGAGATTTTAGTATTTCCTATTCAAAAAGCAGATATACAAGCTCACTTTGTGCCGTGCTGCAAGCTTGAACATCTATTTTGTTGAAAATGTTTAGAAGAATCTTGAAAGTGCAGTTGTAGAATGGGCCTAGAATGGTAGATTGACTGATTATGGCTGATTATGTACTGTAAGGATAATGTAACTCTCCCTTCCTCTGTTTCACCCTTTGGGTATCTATACAGTAACTGGAACGTTATCACACCATTATGGTTGTCATCTACCCCAGGTTACTTACTACATCTCAGTTTACATCTTTTGTATTATTTGTTTTTAGCTAAGGTTAGACATTGTCAGTATGGTTACATTTAGGCATGGGTTTGGGCTGGTTAAATCTGCACTATATAACTGTTCTCTACTACCCTAGTTTTGAACCCGGTTTCCTGCATGGAGTGCTGAAATGTGCTGAAATGTTTACCATTGCGCTAAATAGAACCTGCCTTCTTGCTCTGGGGATCATGTCAGATCCTGTGTTTACGTGAGACATGACCTTTGACCTTTGTCACATCCAAATGTCTCAATAGAAGAAAAGGGAGACAAAATACAACCACCTCAATTGAGTTAAGTTAAGACAAAGATTGGACAAAATTATATTGTATTCATTAAAAAGGTGCTGCTTTAAACTTAGGGTAAGTGGCTAAGTGCTGGGATCTGAACATACAGTACCAGTAGATTAGAAGGCTTAGGTGAGCACTGTGTGTAATAAAGCATACTTATTAAAACAATTATTTTAATTTATCTCTTATTATGCCAAACAGGGACAGGGACAGACTGTACTATCAAATCTGTGTGACATACACTTCACACTAGCTTATTCATATCACATAATTCATAACATGAGAGAGAGAGATAGTTACGTCACTCACTATAGCATCTTCTCCCATTGTAATAATGGAATGCGTTAGTTCTCATTCGATCTCAATGAGGAAGTTCCAATGTTTGGAACTATAGCTCATAGCAGCCAGCTTTGCAGCGAGATCAAAGCGTGTCGCAACTCTCTCTCTCTCTCTCTAAGGTTCTGGACAGACCATACCATTTTGTGATATCGAATTATAACATGGCTATGGGTGATTCACACCATATGCCAACAACACCTATCACAACCCCATAGCTTTATAATACAATATTTCACAGTCTCAAGTGTAGTATTGTTTTTGCAACATGGCTGCCAGTGATTAGAAACAGGATTCACGTTCAGTTTGAACCCAAACACTTGATGTTGCTAAACAAAAACATAGCGTAGGAGAGGGTTAACATACAACAGAGAATCTCAATGTGTTGCAACGGGTTGACCATGTCATAAATGGTCTTATTACATGGCTTGGTTGAATGCTTGATTCTGATTGGTCAATCGCTGAATTCAGCGGCATGTTATTTCTTGATAACAGACAGCTCCGCTCTATAACAGACCGCTGCCTAATCAAACCCTCTGAGCACCAGCTGCACGGCTGCCCGCTCTTGATTTACTGCTTTACATGACAGCCATGTAAACACACACACACACACACACACACACACACACACACACACACACACACACACACACACACACTAGTGACACACAATGTCATTTACAGCTAAACATTGCTCTCAAAAATGTTTTTGAAAACATCTGAGCTAGAAATAGACTAGCAGTACCCTAAAATGGATTCTCTTTGATCAACTCACTTCCTTGTTTTCCGACAGTGCTCCAGCCCTGCAGCTGGGCAGACGCAGCCAGCGCGAATACTTTTTTTCTTGTGTTTTGGATCAATTTATTAATTTATGTTAGGTAGCCATGTAATAAGCGGGATAATAGTTGGCTAGGTGGTCATTGTCGGGATATAATTCACCTTTAGGCTTCGCCTCGGTGGTTAAACTCCCTGCTAGGTGACCACCTAGCCAGATATTATCCCTTACTTATTCTAGGGAAACAGAATAGAGTGGCATACCAAGGATACCGGAGAACTCGCCAGTTTACCAAGTCGCTGTAGCGAATATTCTTCATCAATGTCTTCATCGTTATGCTAACATGCTGTCTTCATCAGTGTAGTATGTCAAACTCACAGATGTTATAGTTAATTTCCAAAGTGATCAAATTATTTTGGTGAGTATATGAATACCAATGATAAGTAGGCCTACCATTTCAGGATGTTTACTAATTAATTAGTGGCAGCGGTGGCCGAACGGATTGCGGAGCGGTCTTGATACCGGAAGGTCGCCAGTTCGAATCAGCGGTCCGACACGTTAAAATTAACACCGCTGAAGTGCCCTTGAACAAGGCATTGAACCACTACGATGAAATGTTCTATGAGCAGGGCCTGGCTGGAAACAAGTTATTGAGCTTAGCCCAGATACCCTGGGTAAATATAGTAATCATTTCATTTCAATTACATTGTTTCAGTACTTCCTACTTTCTCCAGTGTTAACTCTAAACAACTATCCTCTCTCAATTCAATGCAATTTAAATGAAGGTGAAGTAAAATGCACTAAATCGCAGCAAGATGGTAAACTGGCGAGTTCTCCGGATACGCATATCAACACACCGCCATTCTGACTACGTGGCTTCCGCGTGCGGTTAGGGTTAGGGACAGGACAGGTTAGTACTATTGATTGAGTACATCAGAAACACGGTGTGTCGGAATAGCAGGCTTCGGAATGCTGGTGTGTAACTAAATAATACATCGCATGGATGCACCTGGGACGTATCCTCAGTGATGTTTCCTGAGGTCAACGGGGTTTCGGGTCTACCAACATCATTCCACTCACTCAGGCGACCCAGCCGGGGTTGATCAAATCCCGACTTGCGTCCCAGTAGCTACCCTCGATCAGTCCATCAGGGAATGAGCAAGGCCACACAATCCGTTGCTCCGGAACTACTCTGCTGGGACCGGGAGAACAAAATTCTGGCGCTTGGAAGGACTAGGCTCTGTGGGTTGACTCCTGTCCGGGCCCCTCCTACGTCTCACCAGGTCCACTCCTGCTCTCACCAGGACCAGGACCTATGCGTTGCACCAGACTCCCAGCACCAGGCACTCCATTCAGGAGTGGTGGATTATAATGGCCCTCCTAAAGGCCTCACCGAGGTTTGTTGGGCTTCCTCCTCATGGAGGACACAGGCTGGGGCGCTAACCCATACTGCTCACCCGGGTGCCGTCTACATTCCGGCTGTCACCCGTCTCTCCGGTGGTCACCAGACTATACCTGGTTGTCACATAGTCTATTCCTGAGTCACTATAAATAGAATAACTATAACTAAAAAATACATCGCATGGATGCACCTGGGACGTATCCTCAGTGATGTTTCCTGAGGTCAACAGGGTTCAAATCCCGACTTACGTCCCAGTAGCTACCCTCGATCATGTAACCTTATTCTAGGTTCCCTCATATGAAAACCTCTATTCTAGCATACAGTAGCATGCCTGTTTTCAGTGGCACTGAACTGAAACCACTATCGTCATGTTATTTCATGACTTAACAACATTACTTCCTGTTTCTTTAGCATTTTCCCACAAAGAAAATACAGTGGGTGAGTGTCATATTTACTTTCCCTTACAAAGATTTCCCCCTTTTGACGCACAACAATGCTGAGGAAAGCCACATGACCTAAAGGGAGTTTCACTTTGTTGTTCATTCGAACTGTGTGGTTTGTGGGAACACGAAAGTGTAATTTCAAATAGGAGGTTGTTTAAACCAGTGGTTCTCAAAGAGGGATCTGAGGCCCCCCAGGGGTCCTTGTTTTGGTATTTGGCATTTTGAGGCAACCCCAAACAGTGAAAGGTTACATACTGTGCCGTTAACCTGTATGGGAGCAGAACGACAGCATACTTCAAATGAGCCCAGAGATAGGACAATGTTTCACCTGTACTGCAGTCCTCGGAGGATAACTAGAGAGTCTACCGGTATGTGAAGTTATTTTGAGTCCATGAAATGATGTTGTAATGATCTATCTAGGCCAGAGGCCAGGCTAATGGTCGAAGGGTGACCGCCACTGATATGAGCACACAGACGCCAAGTGGTTTACCAACTGTAAATATACACGCTGCTTACCTAGCATAGAGGCCTGGTTGCTTCACACACACACCGGTCTGTAATGAACCCACTACCACCACACTGTGTCGCACGCACGCACGCACACACTAGTTTATTTTTATTACTAGTACTACATTTCATCATCATTTTTAGGATACCAATTTTAACTCCCCCTGACTCTCCATCTTCAAATGAATCAAGTGACTGATTAGCCCTGGGCTGAAACTGTATGGACTTTTGAACCAGGAGTTAATTCAAATAGCCTATTGGTAATTTGTTATACAATTCAATTATTTAATGAAATAAAAAGGTTTTTTTCCCACAGTTTTTTCCACACTTGGTCTTGAAATCATTGTTGTATTTGATGGCCTTCCTGCCGTGGCATTTGGCCTTTGTGCCCTCAAATAAATTACAACATAAAAGGCCAAGTGGCCTTGCCCACGAAAAGGATGTGTACACCATCAGCACACAAGTATAAAAGGATGTGCACACCAGCAGCACACAAGTATAAAATGATGTGTACACCATCAGCACACAAGTATAAAATGATGTGTACACCATCAGCACACAAGTATAAAAGGATGTGTACACCATCAGCACACAAGTATAAAGGATGTGTACACCATCAGCACACAAGTATAAAGGATGTGTACACCATCAGCACACAAGAATAAAGGATGTGTACACCATCAGCACACAAGTATAAAAGGAGGTGTACACCATCAGCACACAAGTATAAAAGGATGTGTACACCATCAGCACACAAGTATAAATCAGGCATAATTCCAGCCTGATTTATACTGGACACACACACACACACACACACACACACACACACACACACACACACACACACACACACACACACACACACACACACACACACACACACACACACACACACACACACACACACACACACACACACACACACACACACACACACACACACACACACACACACACACACACACACACACACACACACACACTTTACTGTAACGGCTGTGGTGAGCTCCTGTGCAGAAATGAGCCAAGGTCTGCCTCTCTGATCATAACACACAACACACCGATAAGAGCCACATTGTGCATGTGTATTACTCTCTCTCTCACTTTCCAGCAGACGATTTCGAAATCATTAACAACAACCACGGGGCAAATAGATTGGCAGCCAGACTATGAGGCCAAACCTGGATATCAGGTCCAACACACGCACGCACACACACACAAAAACTCCATCATCAGTTAACACACCTTGTTAATACATGCCAAAACATATTGTAGACATAAACTTAAACAGACTTAAACATGAACCGCAACCTGAACTTAAACATAAGCATAAACAAACTTTAATTTAAACATGCTATGCCTAATCTCAACGATAATAACCCTTATTGTGTCAACTTTTACACATTAAGAATGCAGGGTACATTTCGGACAGTCCCCTTACAATCTGGGGACTGTCTCCTCACACAGTGACCGTCAATGAAGTGCTGTAGTGATGACATGTTTTTGTTGGCTAATGCGTAAATGACCTAATTTGCATTGAGTTTTGGATTAATTGCGAAAATAAGATTTGTAGTAAACAAAGGATTGTGACATTCACGTTTGGTTCAGCGAGATAAGTATGGGGGCAGCAGTGGAGGCCACTTGGGAAACAGAAGGTTCGATGACTTCATTCCCTGTGTTACAGTCGAACCTGGAAATAAAAACGTCTGGGTTTCCGAGGCTACAGTCGAAGTGTCCTCGATCAAGACAACGAACCCTTAGCTGCTCCCGATGAGCAGGTTGGTGTCTAGTTGGTTTCCTCCACCATGTGTGTGAATGGGTGAATGTAATGCTCATAGTAAAGCACTTTGGATAAAGGTGCAAGATAAAAACATAAACATAAACATACATGCCCAAATGATGATGCACAAGTAGACGCCCTGGACATGATGCCAGTATGTCGCGGGGCCTTTACCCGCCAACCCTTGATGCTGAGTGCCAAGCAGGGAGGCCTTTTTATAGTATTTGGTACGACCCGGCCGGGGGATTGAACCTCATCAACCTCTCAGTCTCAGGGCGGACACTCTAACCACAAGGCCACTGAAGATCTAAAGTCCTCAACTTCAAAGAGTTTACTTGGATCTCTTTAATTAACTGATTTTACTATGCAGGCTGTATGCTAAACGCATACCTTGTTTTCGGAGTAAATTGAAAACACGATGAGAAAAACAACAATGGAAATGTGCTGAGGGAACTCATTGAGAACTCACTTCACGGTTTTAGGACTAAGTATCACAACAGGAGTTAAAAGTGAAGACTTGAACTTTTAATTCTCTTCAACAAATAGCTGTTTTGTGTCTAGTGTGAAGTGGTATCACAGGGGCCGGGTGGCTGGCACGCGCACACACACACACGCACGCGCACGCGCACACGCACACGCACACGCACACGCACACACCTCACTTCCTTGTTAGACTCCATAAAATGTGATTTATGCTGAGGTGAGTTACCAACGCTGGTATCAGGCATTGCAGGGAAATAACAATTTACTTTCTGCATCGTCCGGTGTGGCAATCACCACACGCACGCACAGACACACAAACGGTTACTTTTCCTCTGACAATCTGACCTCCCCCAGATTTTCACTGTTTATCTCTCGCGGCACGCACACACACACGCACACGCACACGCACGCACGCACGCGTGCACGCACACGCGCACGCGTGCACGCACACACACACACACACACACACGCACACACACACGCACACACACACGCACACACACACACACGCACACACACACACTGCATGCTTGTTAAAATTGTGTAGAGATCTCTTGATTTACGGCGGTACCCGTGCTGTTGGAATGCAGCAGGCAGCGCTACTGTATGCTAACTGTTTTGACTTGGCGCCCTTGACAACAGATACACGGGCGTGTGTGCCAGTTGGCACGTAAATCAGACAAACAGGAAGATGAGGGGTTACTGTGCACACGCTGGCAAGGCATTCTGGGTCGGGTCAAGGTCCCTGGTTTACGGCACACTCTCAGGGACGCCTGATTTATACCTAATTGCGCACCCTCGTCTTGGACCGAAAATAGCTGATGTACAAGCTTACAACGCGTTATATGAGCTGAGATAGATTGATCCCGCAGGGGAAATTCAGGTACCAGGGAGTCGGGACAGCACAGCAGTAAAGGTTACAGATACTGGCCAAATAGAAGTACAGTAGGTGCAGAAGCGTGACAAATAAATAAATACAAATTATTATAAGTATACAGACGTGTGCACCCTATACCATTGGTTCTCAAAGTGGGTTCTGGGGACCCCCAGGGGTCTTGGGAGGGTTCCAGGGGGTTCCAGGGGGTCCCCGGCAAAAGTTGGTAACACAGCGTCACAATCATTTGAACCACTGTATCCATTTATATGTTGGCCATTCACAAATAGCAGATCTACAAGCACATCTGCTATTTTTTAATAATTTTGAATTTTCAAACAAATCTTCTCTTCTGGGGGGTCCCTGGCACAAAATATTTTCAGATCTGGGTCTGCAGGCAAATACATATTAATTTGGGAGTTGTTGACATGAAAGAGTGTGTGAACCACTGCCCTATAAATCACCCTGCCTGGAGCAGACAAGATACTGTACAGTCAATAAATAAAGTATACAGATCGAGATGACATGTCATGTACTGTATACACCCTACAATCATTCTGCTTGATGCAGAACAAGAGAGTAGCAAGTTACATCAGCACTAACAAACCACAGTTAACTTTACATATGACAAGAGAGTGGATGTTACAATGGTTACACTGCAAACGTTGAGGAATAGTTATGACATCAATTCAATCCACAGGTGACAACAGAGTGAACGTTGCAATAGTCACACAACGGCAATGTCGGCATAATGCTACGCCGTTGCATCGTTGTGCATTCTTGTAGATAGTCTATTTTCTGGGCGAGACGCGGTGTGCAACCAAGTAGAAATCAGGCCGGAGGCAAGTACCGTACATGCACTCACGTGCACACGCACACACCCACTATTGGTTACATTCATTCCCTAACCCCTGTCCTTAACCTTTGACATCTACATGTCTTCCTTGATTCAAACACTAACCCTAAGACCTACCTTTAACCCTGACCCTAAATATAAACCCGACACCAAACCAGGGGGCCAACGGTAATGTCCCCACATACAGTTAGGGTGTTTAAGTCAACATTCTTTCTTCAGTCGTGCAGACATTTCGTCTTGGAAAATGGGTACACATGTCATGCACACACATGCAAAAACACACTCAATCAAATCCTCAGTGTTCATTTAACTCAGAATCCTATGCAAATGGACACTACCGGACTTATAAAGTTCTTGCAGGCTGTTTTGTAGGACCTTTATGGTTCCATTTTCACTCTTTCAGAGTAAAATGAACACACACAGTGGCAGGGCTATTAATGAGTCATTGTGTGACTCACACTCCTGCTATGTTGCCTGTCGGTTTTATAACAGCCGCCAGCACGGTCTTTAATATTCCAAACAGCTCTCTACTGTATGCTTGTGCACGCACGCACGCACGCACGCACGCACGCACGCACACCTGAAAACACGTTCTCTTCATGCCTCCTGTGCACATGCACAGGCAGGCATGCACTCTGCATGCATACATTATAGCCTGAATCTTTCAATCTTATCTTAATGGTAAATTTAAAGGTATATTCAGTGATTTCACTTAATTCAAATATCACTTCTTTTTTTGTTTTGTTGTGATAATCCTCCCTACTATAGAGTGTGCTGACCATATAAGGAGTTCCTCCCTGTCCCCAGTTAACCCCTGGGGGTCAAAAAACGTTAGGTTTCATTTTTGGCTAGGTGGCCAAATCTTCATCCAATCAGGATAGAGGGGCCTTCCTCCCGTCATGATCGAGTGGGGGCAGGCCTTGGTGTGTGCGCTGTTGGCCTGTTGCGTCCCCCCCCCACTGTAGTGCGTGTGCATGTGCACGTGCACATCTTATTACAAATCACCCAAATAACTGAATTCTCCTTTAGGGTAAGTGATATTTTTTGGTTAAAACAAGTTTGTTGTCAAAAGTTTAAATCACTATATTCTGATAGTAATCATTGCTATATAGTGTTTGTTCAGTAGCAGGAGTATCCCTGACTCTCCAGCTCTTTAATAAACAGAAAATACATTTTCAGGTAGGTGACAACATTTCAGCCAATCAGGAAAAAGTAGCCATTTATCAGCTTGATTTTTATAATGTTCCAGTTCAAATTTTGTCTGCTCATTTCTTTGTCACTTACAATTCCACTTGTTTAATCTGTATCCTGACTGCATCCTGGTTGGATAAAATTGGTATCCCGACCTGAAAATGCTAATTCTGTTTAATAAAACCCTGGAGAGAACTGGAGACTCCTGTTACTGAAAAAACACTCTAGTTTATAGCAATGAGTACTAAATCACTTACCCGACCTTTAACTCAAAATATGTTTTTAACCATCAAGCAACCATTTATCTTGACAAATTGTCCTCACAATGTCTATTTCTCAAATTCTACTATACTTAAAGTTTAGGGGACATTTGGGCCACACACACACACACACACGTTTACGTCAGTGTGTCAGACAGTGGATGAGTCACAAGCGGCTAGTGTGAGGGGGGAATCCTTGCAGTTCTTTTTGTGTGACATCTCAATCGGTGGGGGCAATCAAAGCCCCGCTGTGCTGCAGACATTACTCACATCCCCCATACGTATATAGCCTACATTCCTACACCAGAAGAATGTATGGAGAATACGCTCTAATGAACACACATGCGCACAAGCGCGCGCACACAGACGCACACGCACGCACACCATGATGGCTCAGCAGGCCAAAGTGCATTTTCAGCTCGGTGTTAAAGCAGCCATTCTCAGCCTTTTCCATTTCAAGGAGTGCAGGTCCCAGCTTGATAATGATATGCATTAGACCAGTGGTTCTCAACCTTTTCTGGATCAACGCCCATTTGAAAAAGATCTCAAGTGTTCGCAGCAGCCGAAAGCAGTCGGATGGGTGGGCCGCGTTCATCTTCAGAGCATGTTTATTTGAATGATAGATCAATGTATTAAGTTCCGGCTTGGATCAATGGCAATGAGAACACATTTGTCATGGTTTAAACCCATTAAGACCGCGAAAGCATCTGTCATTTTAGAATGTAGCTATATATATATACACACAGCACATTGGTTCTTTATTTATTATTATAATTATTTATTCAAACATTTGTTTTTCGTGAAGATTTGTGCAAATCTTTGAACAAATATTATTTTAAAGTTAAAATCTTTGCTTCAGAGGGTCCCTGGATTGCCTGGAACAAAATACTTTGTTATATAATGTTATAATGTTGAGGGTCCTTGACATGAAAAGGTTTGAGCATCACTGATATAGCAACATAAGTTTTTCAGAAAACTGTTATACTGTGACGTTCTTATATCAGATCATTAAATCAGAAAATATGAATGTTATATTATCTTTAAAATGTGTGTGTTGCCAATTATTTGGGGACCCAAATCAGAAATCACTGCATTGAACCACAGATGCCCATGCCCCAGGAGTTCTAAACTTTTATCTGAGTGAATCAGATTTGGATTTGTTGTTAAAACATTATTTCAATAAGGTTGATTAATAAATTATGAATCTCTGGGACTCCAATCTAAAATCCTGATGGTATATATGAGCTTCAGGTAGTACTACAGGAATTTGTCAACCAGTAGGTGTTCAGAGCCTATTTCTCGATGGAAGAGTAGGGAGGCCACTATACTGCTGCAGATGTAGTTCATATATTAACATACTCTACCAAGACTACAGATTGGTTACAATATTTTATTCATTAAAATAAGGCGCTGAGAGGCTGCATGAGGGCCCATCTCTCCATATAAAGGCAGGGTGGCCACAGGTCAGAATGACTTCATTCAATAATCTTCACCCAGCTGCTGCTTTGCTGCCGCGTTCCAATCCAAAGATGCCTGGCCCCGGCTCACATTCATTGCTATCTGCTAACGCTGACACCGATGCAGGTGATTTAATCGCAGCTGAATTTCAAATACGTCAGCGCAATCTTTGTGGGTTTCGCAGTGGCCAGGTGTTGAAGTGTTGTTGATACATTCATAGAACTCTTTAACTCTCTCTCTCTCTCTCTGTATTTCATCACTCAGGCTCTGTCTGTCTCTCTCTCCCCAGGGAGGTAATTCACACCAGATGAGGCAGAGCATGAGAAGAAGGGCCATGTCTCCTCCAACTTTTCCCATCCACACCATGGAGGTAAACATTGTTTGAAACAACACCCTCTTGTGGCCGCTCTGTGGAAATTTAGAACCTGGATAGATACTGGGCATTTGCAGTGAACCTACTGCAACTGCCTGTGACCTCAAACCATAGCCCATCAATTAAAGCTGCAATCAATGCCTGCCTGCATGAAGCTCAAAAGTGCAACGTCTCCCCTGGAGTCTGGACAGACAAGCAGGTATTCCTGTTTGTCAGAGCAGTTGAGTTTTGAGGAAAAATCCTTAGCAGTGCATGAAGCGTACGCATTTCACCTTTAAAACCTGTTGTCATCGTGCCAAGACGGTCAGGCGGACGTCCCAAATCAGAAGGCAGGGAAGGAAAGGAAGGTGATACTGATATGACTACCTTCCGCTACGGTTTGCATTTATTTTAACTCTTAACATTAGATGATGTGATCAAGGCAAATCAATTAAACTAGCTGAAATTATAAGGCTTAATTGAGCTCAGAATTTAGGTCCTCATATTAGCCTGCCCAGTAAAGGTTGTTTAGACTGATGCCAGGTTTACCTGCGACCCTAGTTTACGGAGGCACTACACTGTCTCTCTCTGTAGGCTATTTGATGTGATTACCTTGCTTACTGTAAGTCACTCTGGATAGGAGTGTCTGATAAACGCCTAAATTATAAAGTCTAATTTAGAAGGATTGTGGGTGTATTATTGAGCCTAAAAAAAACAACTTTGCTTGGCAGCTGCTCAAACAGTACAGAAATAATTCCTGGGGGTTCAATTTCATTGAAATCTTCATTTAACATTTAATTAGTTTATGCTCTTCTGATTGGATAAAATTGCTATCCCGACCTTAAGTGTTAATGCATTTTCTGTTTACTAAACAGCTGGAGACTGGGAGACCCCCTTTCTAAAGAGCTATTTAACACTTATTCTAACCCAAAAAATATCCCTTACTGCACTTAAGTAAACCCTGAGGATTTGTGTAGATCTGTCATAGTGACTTTCCCAGCTCTCCGCTGGGAGAAAACTCGTAAACCACAAACCACAGCGGCCTGTTGTGATTCATAGCACATAGGTGTACTGTGTGTATGATAGTGACAGAACAAGGTCAGTGGCATATGGCTTAAGGGCTGCTTAAGGTATGTGCACAGAATGATACGGCGCAGTGCCACGGATGACATGCTGTTAGATCCTGATCTGATAGGAGTGACACATGGGAACGGAGCAAAAGACTCACACTGACTCGGTGACTCACAGGCACAGATAAGGCCTGTCCTCTGTTTGGTGGAAGAGGTACCCAACTACTTGAACCCCAGCCAGCATGTTCTTTGCAGAGTTACGGCACTTTAGCTTTGTAGGTCAGTAAGTGTATGCCATTTTTGAAAGGTATGAAATTATATTCTTTATATTCTGATATATTCTTACCCATAATAATTGCATGCCCAAAATAGGTACACCAGCTTGAACATGTTAAAGCTGAAATCCAGAACAAATTGTAATGAATAAAACATTTGTACGCTAATATAACTAGTGCATCTGCAGTGGTTGGAGGTGGTCTCCCCTACTCTTCCACTGAGACATTTAGACCCTGGTGTCGGGTCAGGTAAGTAGTTCCACCTGAAGAGTCACACTCATCTGTCCTAGCTGTCCCCATTTGTCTACTTTGGGCTGGTCGTGACGATAGGTCGTGACTCACATGTGTATTACATTCTTCCTGGTACACGTGACCCCACCTCTCCTAACAAAGCAGCCACGCTGCACTTCCTCTACTCTGCATCTGTACCTCCTCCAATCTGCAAGGTAAAATCCTTTGTGCTTATTCACACTCTGAGTTGGAAATGGATAAATTAGCACATTTTACTAGTGTGTTTAGAAGCAGAGAGAGGAGCCTTTGGGTGTCTCTACTGTATGATAGGCAGTGCACTGTGACTCACACACGCACACTTTTATAAGCGATGACTCATCCCCCAGCACAGGCCATTCGGGTTCACAGAAAGCAAAACAAAGGGCCAGAGGCTGGAAAGTCAGCGTGTGTGACTGTGTGTGTTTGCATACACATTAACCTTTATGTGTATTAAGGTGCTGCTGTTGCGCAGTAAGCATATAACAAAGTAAACCACCTACACACCTGTTATCTCCTCGTGCCAAGGAGGGGGGGGGGGGCTGTACTTAATGTCGTGGGCGAAGGGTTTGGAGGGGGCACAGTCACAGCACGAGCGTGTCGAGAGACGTGGAAAAGAAGCGCTTTGAGCGTGAATTGGAAATCATTCCCATCAAGGAGCTTTAGTGGAAGATAAACAGGAAGTGGGGTAAAGACAGATGGACAGGTCGTGAGACTCGTGACAGATGGCAACGTGATGTGCAGGCAGTACCTCTGCACACCAATCACATTCAGGCAGTACCTCTGCACACCAATCAGATTCAGGCAGTACCTCTGCACACCAATCAGATTCAGGCAGTACCTCTGCACACCAATCAGATTCAGGCAGTACCTCTGCACACCAATCAGATTCAGGGCGCCCACATGCTGCACAGTGAATGTCTCATTAATAGTATGCAGGGTTCTAAAAGCCAATGGAAGGTAAACAGAAATGTGTAGGAACTAGGAAGGTGGTCTTTGGTTAAGATAAGTTTAAATTAAAAATCACACCTGTGTGAACTGAGTGGTGCAAGGTCTTATATAGCCTGATCAGCTGTGGTCTGACGTAATGTCAGTGACCATGGTAACCATGCTCACCTGTGCACGGACACGTACACAGGTACACAAACATACAGACAAAGCTGGTTGTTGGAGTGGTTTGCACCACTCAAAAAAGGGGGGGACTTCAGAATCAAATAAGATGAAAAGCCAAGGCAATAAAACATGATCATCAGGTACTATGATGTCACTAAAGTGGTGGTATTTCGATTGGGCCTTTTGACTAAAAGGTTTTCAGCTTTCAGGAAGAAACCAAAAATACACAGGGAAGCCATATTTGAATATTATAACAACACCTGGGGGTCTTGTTGGAGTCATGTTAACTCCATAGACTCCAAGTACAAAAATCACAGCACTCCCATCTTTAATGCACATAGGCTTTCATGATTTAAACCTGTTCAGTGATTAATTAGCCTTACAGTAAAGCTTTTTAACTTCCTGGAGGAGTGCCTTAGTTTTTCCATCTTGTTAAAATGAGTTTCTTGCATTCGCCCAGCAGATGTCCGCTCAGATGGTCATGGTGAGTGCTGTGAGGGGCTGTTAGGGCTTAATCACTTGAACCCTACATACTATTTTGACCAATGGGGTTATACTAGGACCCCTCCTGTTTTCCCTCTACATTAAACATATTTGCGAAAAATAGCCACCAGCATAAGGGTTAAGTGTCTTGCTCACACCAACATTGACACAGAGTGGGAGAGCTGATCGCTGTAGCGGTGACCTTTCTGATTGTTCTTTGGTTACAAATGGTCACGTGGGGCAAAAACCCTGCATGTCCAAGGCGGTTACTTTACCAGACCAGTAAAAAGAAAAGTTGAGTGTTACAAATGGATCCAGTGGTTATTAGTCACCAGCTCTCGTTAATATTTATACTGTAAAACCCACCCACCCAGACAAATGTAACCCTTTTCATTTCAACATTTTTAAGTATCACGACGAGACGTGACTGACTATCTTCTGTACAAAGAAATAGTGCATTCATTTACAAGAAAAACAGAAGTTGAATTATGGAGAGAAACGCTTTCTACAGGGTTTTTACTGTGTGGCGGTGTTGTTGTGTGTGCACATTCCTGATTGATGGCAGGACAGATTGTGATAACCCATCTGCACGCACAGAGAGAGTGCGCCGGCCATCAAGACACAGCCAGCCATGGAATGGTAAACGTCCTGTGTGACTCATGCAAAGACAAGACACGGGTGCCACCGCTATCAGCCAACATGGTGCCACTGGGTCAGCAGTGACAAACCACACACACACACATGCACGCGCACACATTAACAGGGCTGGTCAGTGGTGGACAAAGTACTCAACCCCAGTACTTGAGTCAAAGTATAGTTTACTCCTGGTCAAATATTACTTAACTGCAAGTGAAGGTTGCTCTGTCAAATTTGTACGAGTTAAATTGGTACTTTCTTTTAAAAAAGGTGCAAAAGATAAATGCTTTATATACTGTAAGTAGAAAGAAATAGAAACTATAAGGTAGAGTCAAAACTTAAGTACACTGTTTATCTTTCATATTATGCACTGAAGTGAAAGTCATACGTATCCAACAACAAATATTCAAATAAAGCTACTAAAAGCTACTTCAGTACCGTACTCAAGTAAATGTACTTTCTGTCCACCACTGGGTGTGGTGGGTGAATGCACATGTACAAGCAGGTCTATAGGCACAGACGCACACCATTTATACATGCCACATACATGTCTGCACATGTGCACAAACTCATTAGCGAGCACACAAACATACATGCATACAGTCCACAGCAGGTGCGCACTTCCCCCGTCTCATTTTGAACCGATGTTGTATGACAGAGGAAAAGATGAGTCACTTTCAACTGTCATCGTCACATAACTGCCGTCTCTCCGGTCCTTTCACACAGGGAACACTCTATATAATAGCTGCGATAAGTCTTCTGGTGGACATTTTTATGAAACGGTACATTCTGTGCTCATTATGACGGATTGTATTGTATGTATTTGTAAAGCATGAAAAAGGATACTGTGCGTTTTGTCATCTGTTAAAACAAAATGGAATGTCTTTATTCTATAAATACCAGCTCACATAGTGCAACCCGGTACATTCCACTGGCATTGTGGCATATACAAACATGCCCAAAAATAGTACACTTTTGGCACGGAATATACAAAAATACATAGCTAATGCAATACTTGACGTTGAGGACAATAACGCTAATACTAAATCACTCAAAGAATTAAATGTCCTTTGTGGTGAATTACAGAATCAATAAAGATACTGCACCACTGATGCAAGTTTACATGCCTTTCACTTCTTGTATTAATGAATGACTGACAAATCTACCCCATTGAATCTTTGAATCTAACTGTACAAATGAAACCAAATGGACCTTTAACACTGATGATTTTATAGTGCACTTTACACTACATTATCTATGACACTGGGACTGAAAGATATGACACATTTCTACATTCATTTGCATGTCTTTTTTACTCTTTGTATACCACTCGAGAGAAAGAAAAAGGGAGGGGGGGCATAGGGGTAAAGTTTCTGCACACAACCGTGAAGACCATGGGTTCTGCTGTGCATCCTGCTTGGCCGTGTTCGTGGGAGGGAAGATGGGCAGAGTAGATGAACTTTGTCGATAGCCTCGTTCCCAGCCGTGAAAAGCCTGGAAACGATCTATTGAAGATAACTAGAGTGGTGCCCGTTGGGCACTGGCCTACTTGGAACGATGCATGTTGGGCCCTGCATGTTATGTCTGTGTCCCTTTTATGCCCATACATGGAGTTCGTCAGGCATGCCCAAATATGGAGTCTATGCAGATGTCAGAACTTCACTGTGATGTCAGAACAGGCCAACCGACTCAAGGCCGGGCACTGCACTCCCTGTGGTGGTGTGGAACGTGTGTGTCGAATTTGAAGCCGGTGGGGCGAACGGTTCTTGAGTTACGTATATTTTCGTGGATGCACTTCCCCCAGAAACTGTCTTTTTCGACCATTTACAAACCAGGTTTCACACAGTGGCAATGTAAACAGCTGTGTAAATTGTAAAGCCTAACGTCCTTGAGTGGTATTTCCGTCAACGTCCACTACTTCCGTTTAGACACTCAACAGGCTATAGGTCTTGCCAGCGTGTCAGGTTGGTCCCTGACCATTCAATAGAGAGGGGAACTGCATGGGTGGAATAGCATGTTGCACCAGTCACATGTATCGGAGGAGACTGTCTGAGTGTCTGTGGTCTACAAAAGGTACTGGAATACACAGAATAACGACCAGGTTCGTAATATACGTTTTTAAGTTTGAACATACTCTTGTATGTGTGCGCTGGAGGCAGCGTGGCCAGGTTGTTTCGGAAATGAAAAGCCAGATTGTCCATAGCATCTAAACATTTGTGGCAACAATAACCAATGAAGTCACTGCAAAATGCAAAGATTGTAGCTTGTTCGATAATCTATCTAAAGTATTCAACAACACGCATCTAAGTATAAGCAATCTGGGAACCCTTTTTGGAAAAAAAAGGGGGGAAAAAAATGTAAAATGTTTGTCTCCTCCCCTTTCCTAGTCCACTTCCTCCCGGGTGCTTCCGTGTTTATACCTTAGAGTATATATGAATGGAGACGGCACCGGATATCTCCTCCCATCCACTTGCATTAAGTTGCTCAAAAGCGCATGAGGCGATTTCACTCCTCCTTCCGGGTAGGAACAGAGTGCATTCTGGGATGGATTTGCCCCAAACACATGAACGCGCTGGCCGTTGACTATCATTGCACGCGTTCACGTATGAAACAGCGGCGTTCACTTATGAAACAACGTTCACGCGTCATCATGAACGTGCACAATGATAGTCAACGGACCAGCGCGTTCATGAGTTTGGCCCAGCGCTGCAATACTAAATTCGGCCACTATGTTCATTTCGCCTCAGGGTTTCCTCCGGGGTGCCGTCTCTATTCATATATATTCTAAGGTTTATACTTACTAAAAACACTATATGTTTAGGGCAGTGGTGCTGATGAGCGATTCATATGGGATGTACAGGATATACGGGATACAGAGGATGAATTCACGTTCATTTGAAAAGATGAAAACGGAGTTCTCTGAAATCGGAGCAGATTCTCAGAGCGTATTTATGAACAAACCCTAAATTGGGAGGGAAAAGGGGTCTATTTGTCATTGTCTGTGACCTCGTCCTCGTCTTCAGTGTCTTCAGAGTCGTCCTCGTCATCCTCCTCTTCTTCCTCGTCTTCGTGTCTTCGTCTCTGGTGCCTGGGTGTCCTTTGATGCTAGGGTGACAAATACAATGTATTTGCATTGGATGTTTGCCTCCTTGGGAACCCTTGGACTCTCCACTTATTTGTGATAATCGACTCAAATAAAACATCACTTTCTGAGTGGAATGAATCTACAGCGCTTCCTACAGTTCCTACTTCCTACAGGGCTGGAACCAGCCTGTAGAGTAGACCGTCTCAATCTGGCCTGTGACATCAAAGAAAAAGTAAACAACCGCTGCCAAACAAATCTGAAATGTAAAAGGCATCATGTAGTATTATGTAGTGTTGCAGTAGAGTCCACCTAAAGCGAGTCCAAGTCAAGACCAAGTCCGAGGGGGAAGGAGGGGGGGGGGGGGGGGGGGGGGGGTCGACTCCAAATCGAGACCAGATTATTTGTCCCTTTTTTCTAATTTATAGGTACAGAAAACACAGGCGCATCAGCTGCTCTCCATTATTAAGATAACTGACTATAAGTGCCAGACAGCTCTCTTATAATGTTAATGTGAAACATGTTCCTTGAGACCATATTTATAACATATTGCAATGTGTTTCATTAGTGACCTATTAAGCTGTGAATTGTCACATATAAATGAGTTGGCTAATTTAAAAGTTCACACTGCACGGATGTGGAAGTAATATTTTCCAAGTAACCTCAGAGTACACCAGAGTAAAACATGAAAAAGTCAACATTTATATTAATCTGGCTGAGGACCTGCACGCTGCGATAAACAATACTTATAAGAGGAAGATGCCTGGGGTCTAAAGACATTAGAACATTTTTACTTTATTTATTTTTCCATCAGTGGAACAAAACAGAATTTTTGATTGGGTTGCTGTCAAAGATGGAAATCCAGAGGCAAACCACAGAAAAAATTTAATGTGGGAAATTCTACGGCTTTTATCGCGTGGTTCTGTAGCATTGTAACATTTTGAGTCTTTGACAGGCCATTAAATCCTAATCTGTGATTTTTTAAACAGCATGAAAGGAGACCTCCAAACAAGCACTGTGTTTCCTAAACAATTAGCACTTTATGTAGAATTATGTTTGGATATTATCGTTCTAACCAACCAATTGAAGAAATATCTGAAACCATTAGGGCTTTGGAAGATGCTTCTTAACATGTATTCTATTGCTAGTTTGACAAATTCAAACACTCTTCAATCTACTGCCAGTTTGACCACTTCAAATACTCTTTCATCTTTTGCAGATAGGCAATTTTCGGTGACATGAATCCAAATGACTGAAATCCGTTGTGGTCGACTGGGAACTTTAATTCATGCGTCACATTGGAGCCATGATGTTATTAGATCCCTTCTCTTTTTCCTTTTTGTGTGTTAAAGGTGTCTATATACACAGTATGCTGCATCTTACCTGTAATGTTCCCGTCTTGCTCAGGGAGGAGCCTGTCCGATCGAGGGCGGTTTGGGAATTGGCTCGCACTATTTCTAAACGGCTCTGGTGGTCCGGGGGGTGCAGCAGGCTCCTGAACACCTGCCAAACACAGTAGGACGTATTTAGTGGTGGGGCGCGCACGCACGCACGCACGCACACACACACACACGCACGCACGCACGCACGCACACACGCACAAACAATATAACTGGTACGTGTGCAGTGGTTGGAGGTACCATACTCTTCCATTGAAACATTTAGACTACTTAGTGTCAGGTAGGACACCTACTCTAGGCTACTGGCTGACATGTATTACTGCCCAAGATAAGCACAATACGTCCCATGACCAAGTATGGTCAATCACGTCGGGGAGACCAGTGTTCAAATCCAGGTTAGGGTAAAAATGACGGAATGCAACTGTCTCTAAGATGCATCTAATATACTTTTTTCTGGAGAATAAAAAATGCATTCCACAGATTCTCAGTCAGGTTTATCTGCATGCCGGGCGTTGGTGTGTGTCGTTTGGATGATTCAATCTCCCGTCTTTGTGATAGGAGTGTCACATCCGGGTGAATAACTTCTCTTTGATATGAACTGGGAGGAGAGATGATTCAGTGCAACAACAAAAAAACAAACAAAACAAAGGGTGGCGAGAGATGGGGTTGATGACATCATCAGGCCAACTCTGGGAGGAGACTTGTTCTCTTGATGTAGTAAAGTTGATTGTTACGTTTGATGTATTGTTTTGTCTATCTATATGTTGTGCCTGAGGACCCGCTCCGAAAACGAGATGATGCATCTCAAGGGGCTTATCCTCCAAATAAATATCAAATAATAATAATTAAAGGCGCATGAAACCGGAGGCTGATTTTGTAGTACGTTTTCCTGTTCAGGCAAAAAACTACAGAATGGTAAAAACTAGTGATGGGAGATTAATCAGCAAACGCATCAGTATCGGACGATTCAAGTTTTTTTATTTTATTATCGGCTTAATTTAATCGGTCAGATTGTCTTTCCAGATAAACAAGCCTAAAGTAACAGCTTGAACAGATCTACAAGCTCACTGCACAATATTAAATATAAGGTATTAAAGTTAAATCTGACTTGCCTAAACCTGCAGTGCAGATACCCTTATGTATTTTTCAGAATGGACAAAAGTTATTATAATTTGTTAATACAGAATGAGATCTTATCGACATCGGTATAATATATCGGCCAAAATGTCTCCTCGGCACATCCCTAGTAAAAACATGCTGGCTCGAAAGCAATGCAGGTGCAGCCAAATTAATAATGAGCGAGTTACAGTAGCTTTAGGCATGCCCAGAGCCATGAGTGTGGCAATGTAGTGAATGCACAAGCATAGACAGCAGCCAAACTAAATCTAACACCACCATTACCAATTTGAGTATTTGCCCGTTTTTAACCTGCTGCAGTTTTGAATCAGCCAATGTTTATTTCACCCTATGCCCCTTTAGTTTAGCAGTTAAATCCCATCCAACAATAACCACCTCAAAGACAACACTGGTGAAAGGGCGTCGGTGGTACCATCCCGTATGAACAAGCAATGACTCAGTGAGAGTAATGAGGGCATGTGTGACCATGATGCCTTGGGCTGGGTTTCACTACAACCATAAACACTATAAATTAGTTCACCAGGGCTCTATAATAGGCTCCCTCCTTTTTTCACTCCACACCAAAAAAAGCTCACAATGCGTCAACGCAAGTTATGCAACGTGCTTGGATGTTCTCACCGAATGTTCAAATGGTTAAGCTAGCAAATGTCTAGTCAAGGCTTGATGGACATAAAAAGAATTGTGATCAGATTCCAGCCCCAGAGGAATTCAGGAGTAGCAGAAATTAAAAACAAGACAGTGAACAAACAGTGTAATGGTACATCTAGGTACAAAAGCACAGATAATACATTGTTGCCGTAGCATAGTTAGTTAGTTGGTAGTCTCTCAAGCCAGACTCTCTCTTCCACAATCTTTTAAATTGAATGCTTTGAATGACGATAGTGTTCGTGAAAATATATTTAAAAATACTCTACTTATAATTTTAACTTTCCAGTAGGAGTTATTTACGTGACGGCGCAGGAGAAGTGGGACATCCACTTTCTTTTCCAGAGCTTTTCTAAGTACAGACACATTTGCCTGCCAATGAGCCAACGTGTTTGTCTTGATACTTACTACCTAGCTTATACCAGTCATACAGTGCAATATGAGGCTCTTAAACCAGTGTGCAATCAATGCCCCAAGACAGCCTCGGCTCAAGCAAAGGTGTCACGTGACAAAAATAACAGATCTACAAGCCAACAACGTATCATGGTTCAACCAAGGGGCCAGTGAGGCGCTCCTACGTTGAAGCTCTGGGCCCTAGTGGTAAGAGGAAGGACTGCAGGCGGACCCGTGCACGGACACGTAGGACCATCACTCCCTACGTCACCCATACGTCACCCCGGACCTCAAATTTGAGGTCCGGGGGAGGTACTTCCGGCAGTCTTCCGGGTGCTTCAAAACGCCACTGAGCAACTTCATCGAAATGAATAGCTTGGGGGCGGGGCTAGTGCTCCAGTTCGGTCTCTATCCTTTATATACTCTATGGGTTCAACATGTTAGAATTGTAGAACGATTACTGTATATTTGTCACGTGGCATGACTGTACATTAGGCCACACTTGGAGACATAGCTTGTCCAGTGTATCACTAATTCTTACCATGTTTATGTTTACTTTGTTAAATCATGACAGAGATAAACTAATAACTAACTAAAGTACGTACATACGTGTCGTACATACTGATTATTAATGAACAAAACAATGTATATCCAAACATTTTCCAAAACATGGAACTTGGAAAAGTTCTCTCTCATTTCAAAACATTTCCAGGAATGTCATGACCGTGGGAACCCTGTGATAGAAAACATCAGTTGGAAATACACCGTCCATGTCAGCTGACACGGCCTGAAGTAAGCAGCCTCTTACCTCCAGGTCCTCCTCCTCGTCCACATTTTGGATGTTCTGATAGGCGGTCGTGTACAGCTCCAAGGCCTTAGCATGGAATGACATCTCCACCGTCACAAAGTCCCCAAAGATCGTCTGCAGGGTAAGGATGACATTTCAGTTCTCAATCTAATTGTCTTGGTTTTGTTTCTAATGTAGCCTCAGGCTTCGTACACACATAAAGAACAACTGTGCTGTGCTCTGCCTGTGTTTCATGGCCGCCCCAATGCTTTTCCAATGGAAGTCACGTGGTTTGACCAAACACTTGTTTGATTGCCCCCCCCTCCCCCCATCACACACAACTGTTTGGTCAAACCACGTGACTTCCATTGGAAAAGCATTGAGTCGGCCATGAAACACGGACAGCACAGAGCATGTTCGTCTGCTATGTCTGTACGAAGCCTCACAGAACGTGTAGGCCTGTAAAGTTTTGTAAACAAACAACTCCAGCATTGCAGAGCTATAGAACCCATAGCCTGAAGGGATGCAACGCTCTGATTGGTTCAGAAGCACACAGCCTTCCGTTTTAGACTGAAACTTCAAAATAAAATCCCCAAAAAGCCATTGCACCCTGTCTTTAAACTAATGGCGTAAATAATTTTTAATTGTTTCAGGAAAAATAAAATAAAAGTTAATAATTTAACCAAAAAACAATTTATGACTATTAATATAAAATATAAAAAAATAACACTATCAGTTATGTAACATAAGATGATAAAATAGGATTAAACCTGATTTTTTAAACAGTCACAAATACTTTAGTTATAAGAACTTGGTGATGATATGAAACAAAACTAACGAAACTAAGAAGCCAATCTGCAGAATACATGACATCAGATTAAACTACAGTAACTCAATACAAAGCAGGACACAACAGGAAGAGGCATCCCTGATGAAGTGATAAAAACTGCTCAGCTATAACCTTTGAAGCGGAACTGAGGACTTTTCTGCTTGCCGCTTCCTTTTACCAAGGTTTTTGATACATTTCTTGTGCTACACTACCTTGTTCTCATATTTTTATTGCTTTTAGCATATTCTTATTGTATACTATAATTCCTTAACTTTTTAAATGCCAAATGTCTTTAATGTCTACACTTTGTCTTAATGCTCTCAACGTTGTGTAAAGCACTTTGAATTGCCTTGCTGAAATGTGCTGTACAAATAAACTTGCCTTGCCTAACTATAAGTAAAAGAATCAAAACAGAAAGTGATCATTTTGACTCATTCAAACCGACCAAACCCAAAAATCACTCATCGCTCGGCTCTAAGATTAGCCTGCAAATATCCACCATGGTTGGGAGGTTGGAAACGGGTGAGTTACACAAGCATACAGTGGTGAGCTTTCCTTTTCCATTCAGCACATGAAAAGGTGAAGGCGCGTTGTACTTGACAGCACAGGAACATATTCAGATGGCTCAAAGTAAAAGAGGCAGGAAGGATCACAAAGCCATAAAGCCTTCACCGTCTGGTTGAACTGCACTGTCACAACAAAGAAGGGACCGGAGCCATTATCTCTGCTCTAGCCTCGGAAACCCACACGGTTTCCGTCTGGGGCCGAGTCCACTTCAATTCGGCATACAGTAGTGCAAACGTCGGTCACTCTGCTGATTTCTGATCGTCTTGCACCTTTGTTAAATTGACGCACACACACACAAGCCGTTTCCACACTTAGGCGTCTAGGCGCGGCAATTTTCCGCTCGTGGCAGGCATCTCTTCCTGGTTTTTAGACAGCTGGTGGATGGAAATGAAGCTCCACCCCTGCGGCTGAATGCCGTGACGGCCAGATTCCCGGTGGGTGGAGCTTAATTTCCATCCACCAGCTGTCTAAAAACCAGGAAGAGACTCCTGCTCTGAGCGGAAAACTGCTGCACTGCCGTCACTGTATCCACACTTAGGAGTCTCTCTCTCTCTCTCTCTGTCGCTCTAATTAATTAGTCTCATGTCGCACAGCTGCGTCTAGTTTCTCCCGGCGGATCCTGCCGGGAGCTGCCTATGCCATAGAAAGCATAGGTTGGTTGCAGTCTATCTCTGCCCTGAAAGAACCTCTTCCTGGCTCTTCTTCATTAGCGGCTGACTCACATGAACAAAAGAGCAGAGGGACAGAAGATGCAAAGAATAAAAGCAGAGGTTGGGAACTCAGTGAAAGGGGAGGAGACGTTGAAGCCGGCGACTTGGGCGAGAGAGTGACCTTTATGTCTCGGATCTTCTGCGTCTCAAATTCGTCGATGGTCTCTTCCAGGCGTCTCGTGGTGCGTGTGGCGTCCATGGTGGCTCTCTGGAGCTCCGTTTCAGCCTGCCGGGAGAAAGGAACGACGTCAGACCACAAAAACACTCTCAAAACGAGGGCAACCTACTGTAGAGGTGGGCCTAATCGAGTTGTGAAATGACAAACGTCCATTATCATCATTATAGAAGGTATAGAATATAGAGAATATAGAATCTACAAACGTAATGCAGAGAAGTGACAAACCTCACAAATCGTACTCCCTCAAATTTGACAGAAACCTATGCCTAAATGTTTTTGCTGGATTTGGATTTATTTATTTTATGAATAATTGAGATATACAATGTTAGAGCAATGATATCAGTGTTTTACAGTCATATACATCACCAGTACAGATGAGCTGAAGAGACCAACCTGGGACTGACGGCTTGGTTAAGGAACTCACCATAGAATAATAATAATGAACTTTAACAAAACATACAACTTGACAGAAATAGGCATAAGTGGCCAATGTACAGCAGCTTACTGTACATGCTCAACACAGTTCAGACGGTGGGGGTGGACGCTTTAATAGGCTATGTAAACACTCTGGCAGTAAATGAGTAAAGATTATCTACCATACAGATTGATTAAAATGTTTTATTAAGTAAAAATCTTTATACCGGTATCCAACATTAAAATCATTCCATTGGGCCGATGTGATGGGATGGGATGATACGAGGACAGACTGGCTAAAGCACTATTTCTCAACGTCGAGTCCTGGGTCTGTAAACAAATGGTCACGTCACCTAAGGGTCCATTAGTACACTCTCAAACTTAAATAAACACTCATGATCTTACAGTGTAGATCGGGGGGTCCCAGAGATAAAAAAGGGGGTCTGTGACGTAATGCATAATATCAAACTTGAGGGTCCTTGAAATTCAAAAGGTAAAGGTAAAGGATACAATGATCTGCCTGTCGGAGGGGTTCCTCTGCCGGGTGCGTTCCAACTGAGCCATCTGCTTGGCCTCTCTCTCTCTGGCACTCTGGGTGGTCTTCAGATCAGCCTGTGAGGGTGACAACAGAGGTCCATGTATAACCAGGCCCTGCAGGACTCCTAATTAACAGATCATGGAAATCTATGCTCACCCCAGAAGAACGTGTTGATTCTAAAAACTAAATGGGAACACAAAATAAATAAAATAAAAAAATATCTATAAAACAATAGTGGCTGATCGAGGTAATTTTATAAAGTAACTAGATTTTCAGGCCGCTGTACGGCCTTTCAAATCTAGTTGAAGTTGTAGTGCTAAACACTGCTGTAACAATGCTGGACCATGTGGCCCCTGATGGCAGACCCCTAAACAGTGTTCAAGAGAGTGGTGTGGATCATAGCAATGGTGTGCCTGTGGCCCCTGGGGCTCATAGAATTCCCATGAATAGCATTTCAACATTCAACATCTAAATTCATGGAAAGGCACACCAGCAATAACAAGTGATTAACAAAGGAAACCAAACGTCACCCCCCTGTCCAAACACAAGAGAAGAGGAAGGCTTGGGAAGCCTCACGGTCGAGGGGACCCCCTTTTAGGCATGCCGATAGGTGCCGAGTGGACAATATAGGGGACGAGACATGGACAGTCATTCCTAAAATGGACTAGTTCCGGTCACCATGATGTTTGCTATGACTACAGTAACTACAGTAAAAGTACAGTAAGCTAATAACTTCATTTAAAGTAAATAAGGAAGTGTGGTGTCAGTAATATGATAAAGCAGGCCACCCTCCCGCGAGTGCAATATCGTGATTATACAACATTTACATTACCTTTCTGGAATGGGTCTGACAGACAGACTATGACAGACATACTAGGTCTACCACCGTGCCAACATTATTCAGCTTGAACACACAGAAACAAAACTTAACTGTTAGCTCAATCTCATTGTAGATAATAGATATTCGCTAATGCTAACTAAGGGTTGCAGTATGCCCCAAAACAAAAAACAATACTGTTAACCAAATAATCGTTAGCACCCTGATTCTGGGCCAAACATTCAGTGAAAATGTCGACAAGCTGGCAACACAAAGCGTTGTGAGCTTGTAGATCAAATATATTCATAGTGTAGAGAAAACACGAGGGGCCTTGAATAGACGCCTCAGTACTCCTGTCAACCGCCTCGGTACTCCAGTCAACCAAGCATATCAAGTGGTAATTAAATGTCCCATCAGGCATGATGGGGATATTAATAGAGATATTTAAAATAAAAGTTTAGTAAGAAATGTAAGCATTATAACGTAGCATCAAACACTGAAATTACAACACCTTTCGAATCAATGGAAAAGCCTTTTGATGAAAGTATTAGTAGTTTTAAGAAGTGAGAAGCCAGCAGGTCATTCAGTCCAGAAGCCCCTACCTACAGCAAAGACCCTCCTGCCTAATTGTCTCCACCAGGCCGAAGGCATGGGGAGAGAGTATGTTTTGCACTCCGTCCGTGTGTCCGTCCTTCCGTCCTTCCTTCCTTCCTTCCGTCCTTCCGTCCGTCTGTGAACAGCTAATCTCCGGCACCGTTAACCCGGGCGATGCCAAACTTTGCACACACACTCCCTGGATGCCAACGATGAACCTCTGCCCCACATTTTCCAGAACGGCCTGTTATAGCGCCACCATGAGGCAGCTTTTCACATTTTGTACCTAAAACTGCACCGATCTGCGTGAAATGTTGCATGCACACTCCCTAGAGGCCAAGGACAAACCTTTTACCTGCATTTTCCGCATCTGCCTTTTATAGCGCCACCAGGAGGCCGACTTTTGTAAAACACATTTTTTGATATTACTCCTCCAGATTCTGTCCAAAAATCTCACAAATCGTTACACAGTATCTCTATGGTCATGTGCTCAAGTCGGATCTGTCTGATATTTCATATTCCATCCTAATTGGCTATAATTGGCTTTCACAGTTTGCAAGATTGCCCCGTTTTGAACAATAGCCTCAAATCATGAACGCAGCATGCAATTTACGTGAAATCTTTCACACATTTTCTTACTAGGCTGAGGAATATATCCCACCCTTTTCACATTGGCCTGTTATAGCGCCACCAACAGGTTGATTTTTGCAAAACACATTTTTGGAACAAAATGCCTCAAATCGGTACACATGATCTCTGTAGTCATGTGATCAAGACGAGTCTGTTGGATTTCTCAGATTGTACACTGATTGGCTAAGATTGCCTTCCAAAGTTTTCAGGAGTGGCCCGTTTTGTACAAAATGCTGCACATGTCCTGCTCATCCAGAATTCTATCCTCAGAGATGCTATGAGTGATCTGGCTCTGCATTTCCTCAACAAAATGAAGGAAAAAAAATCCTCCTAAACATTTTGCCAAACATCACACACACTCCTATCCTCCTGGTGGAGACCTGTGCCCGGAAGGGCACTTTTTCTAGTTTATGCTCCATCACACCAAAGCATCGCATGGAAATAGCCTATTTTCACCTGCCGACAGGATAAAGTATGAATTTGGCTTTTAGTCTTCAGCCTCGCCTCAGAAACTAACAGCTGGTTCCTGTCTGACGACCTCAGGCTGCACATAGGCTCATAAAGGGTTAAGAATTAAAAATGTAATTCATTAGGATGCAGTTCCATGAAGTGCCATAAAAGTAATCGGTCAAATAATTTATCCTAAAAGACAAGCAACCAGTGTAGTGATGTTAAAATAGGAGTAATGTGTTCATTTCACTTGGTTTTAAGTCAAGTCTATCAGTACATTTTGGAGCCTATTGACTGTTATTTGGCTTAACATCTTAAAGATATATAGAAAATATATATTAAGGGGACCACGCACTACAGCACACTGTGGCTTTGGGATAGACAAGCCAATGCTGCCCTCTAGTGGACACTCAGCAATGTGACGTCTATTCATTTGACAACCAAAAAACTAATCATTTTTTTGATTGACTAAGTGAGCCTGCATTTGACTGGGATTGGATTTTGCTCCCTGAAGTAGTAAATAATAGAAATATAATCTCAAATACAGATGTAAAGTATGTTCTTTTGAGTTTATGTGTTGTAGTACAACTTACCCTTTTGCTTTTCACAACGGCCCCGTAGCTTTTTAATGGCTCTACCACTTTGGCTTCAAGCCTCTCCACCTGGAAAATGGATTCAATTTAGGCTGAATTTTCACTTATAAATCATCCATTATTGGTGGACTATTATTTGTCATGGCAGCCATACTTACATTAACTAGTACAGTAAACACAGGTGTTACCAATTATACTAATTAAGGTTCTGTTCCATTCAGTGCAGCAGAGTATTTCCAGTGAGCCAACCTGTCTGTTTGACAACTGAACTTTAAATAGTAGTAGAACACCTGGCTTTACACAAAACTTTGGTGCCAAAAATGTAATGGTGCATGGATGACTTTTGCACAAGACAATGTTTCATTACTTGACAAAACAATGCAACTATAAACAGTTACAATAACAAAGAAATATGTGGTAATTAAATGATAGTTACTAATCAAATTGTTATAGGTTACACAATACCATATTTTGCAAAAGGTATCAGTATGCTTCTTGCAGGCAATAGTCTCATGTAGCCAGACAACAATTCCACAACGATATATTTTAAAATATCTTTGCATTTTAGTTTTTCATTTCCATTTCTGCTAACCAGCAAGCTATATATGCTTAGATGATTTCTATAAAATTGTGCAACTGTAAAGAAGAAACTGTTTGGGGAAGGTGTCACCACTTCCGCTTTATTGCTTATTCATGATAGAGCTTCCGTTGCTCCAGATTGTATGACGGAAGCATTTGGAAATTGAGAGAAGCAACAGTCTGGCCACGCAAGACTATGCAGGCAAAGGCCACAGACATACGGGATGCAAACTTAGGTAATGTTATGCCAGAGAGTAGAATGCCTTCTGTTTGTTTTGATACTGGGTTTAACATCAAAACGTTACATCGAACTTTAACTACAACATTATAGACAGTAAACAACTTTGAGTTCTGCTGTCGTTATGTGTTTGATTGGATATTGCCTGGTTTTTATGGGGAGAATATATTCTAGTTTATTTTTACATTGCTTTGTTGAATACTCAATTCGGATTGGTTAATCAAGTCATTATGTGGTCTGTTAATATTATGAATAACAGACCGCTATAGACCATATCAGCATGTTTGCAAACAAACAGGATTTCCACGTAGAATGTACAGTATATAGTCTACACTGTACATTCTACGTGGAATAGACGCTTTCTAAATATAAAATAAAGTGTCCAGAACATTAGGTATGTCTAGTTTGTCAACCTGTGGATATTAACAAAAATAATAATTATAATATACAATATTTATATATTTTATTTAAATAAAGCCCTTCAAGGTAAAGCAAGAATGACCTGTGTACATTATTGCTTTGATCAAGTTATCACTGACACTGACCTAGGGATCCTATCTCAGTGGTTCTCAAAGTGGGGTCCGGGGACCCTCAGGGTTCCTCGACAGGCAGGGTAACAAATGGACCCTTACAGGTCTGTAACTCTGAGGAACCAAATGGACCCGTAAAAGGGGTACCCATGGGGTCTTGAAATTAAATAAGTTTGAGAACCACTGTCCTAGCTGACACCCATTTACCACTTGTTTTACAATAATTTGGACTCTCACTGACACCAATATATTAAAGTTACTAGTCCAACCTCAGCTTGACGGTAGTCTTGAACCTTGGCCAGCTGTTCAGCAAACTGTTTCATGCCTCTCTTGAGGTTGGGCGTCTCCGTGTCCGCGTACAGGTTGATCTCACTGACCAGCAGGTCGGCCTTGTCCCGCAGCCGGGCCGTCTTGCGGACGTAGGCAGCGAACAGTTGGCACATGTCGCCAAAGTGCTTCTCCACATTGGTGACGTTCTGCTGGATCTGTCTGGTCTGACTGTCCCTGGTGGTGGTGGAGAAAGGGAAACTTTAGGATGACTCAGTGCGGAGAACAAATTCTAGAGCACGGCCCACACTTTTCCCACAAGGACGTTTTATTGCACCTATGAGTGCTTGGACTGACATACGCATACACTAGGACACTTTAGGCACCGTGACCTTTGGGTGTATGTGCATTTACACACATAAATCGCATCATGGAACACAATATAATTTGCACATACATATGAAAGAACTGCAACGGAAATAAGCTGGTGGCTGCGTTTTATCGTTTTGATAATGGTGTGACAATGTATGTCATTTAAAGGAGCATTCAGTGATTTGGAAAACCACCCAGTCCGCCCCGGTAACAAAATGTGCACATGCACGCTCTACAGTGGGGGGAAGTGCAACAGGCCATCAGCATGTGTACCAAGGCCCGCCCCCACTCGATCATGATTGGAGGAAGGCCCCTCTCATCCTGATTGGATGAAGGCTTTGCCACCCGCCACCAAAACTGAAACTAGGGTTTTTTGACCCCAGGGGCTCACTGTGGACAGGGAGGAACTCCTTATATGGTCAGCACACTCTATAGTAGGGAGGATTATCCAGAAAAAAAGAAAAAACAAGTGATATTTGAATTAAGTCAAATCACTGAATATACCTTTAAAAAAATGTTATCAATAAATCAATCAAAGTCGTTATATTATTTCGTTGTTGTTTACGACACGGTATCGGCAGTTATGCAACAGAATGAGCAGATATGACACAATTCCTTCACATCCATCTTAGCACTGGTGCAGCTCAGCATAAATCAAGTAACAAGTCGTGACAAAAGACCAGATTTGTGGTGGAAATGTGTTTTGCACAGTGATGGGAGCAGGAAGATGTTCAGTTTGTGTTGACTTGACTTTTTGATCATTAACCAATGCTATCTGAGAAGAAAATACTGGACCTAAGAGCAAACATGTTTGAGAATAATAATTGTTCATTAATCATAATTGAGTGTGAAGTTTAAAATAATCATGATATTGATTTGAAGTCATCACCCAACTCTACTATGGGAACACAGTCAGTACAGGCTATATACACTACTATATAGTCAAAAACAGGAAATCATCAGGAGGTAAAAAGGGGTGGGTGGGGCATTCAGATTTTACGGGGGCCAGTTTCGAATTGCAGCCGTCTGTAGGTGCCCTTTGAGAGCGGTTTTGAAGGAGTCAAGGGATTCGCATGTCTTAATGACTGTTGGTAGGGCGTTCCACATTTTGGTGGCATAGGAGCGAAAATAATTTAGTCCCTTGTTTGTGCCAAATCTGGGTTGTACATGGTTTGTTGAACTCCCTCTGGTGTTATGGGTGTGGACTTCGTTGACATTATGGAAGTATTTAGACAGGTACACGTCGTATCTTGGTGGACGGTGGTGTATCGAATGAATCTTGGACCAGACCCATTGCAAGATGCTGTACTGAGTGTACTCTGTGTCGTCAGCCCTAAACCATTCCAGCCTAAAGTGGGCAGGGGTGAGGTGGGACCCCAATGGAAACAAGCCAATAGGCTTTTGTGTGTTTAAATCCTCTTAGGGCAGACCTTAATATTGAAATGTACTTTCCTGTGCTTTTTTTCTGCAAACTTTTAATAAAGTATTCAATCAATCAATCAATCATGCAGTATGTAATCAATCTCTGTCTTCTTATCTAGCTTTAAGTAGCATAAACATAACTCAAAGTTCATATCGGCATTTCCCCAGTGGGAATCTCCGTACTAACTCAGGTGTGGGGCAAAATAGAGATATTTTGATGTTCTCACAGCAGGACAAACGTTTAATTTACAAAAGCCCTAAAAAATAAATGCTTTGAACGTTAGCTCGTTAGCAAAGGACAGTTGCAGATGTGCAGCATGGAATATTTCTTTACCTGGCTCTTGCGTCTGGGGTGCGAAACATCACGACCGATTGGCGATTGCCCGGTAACACACGTTACAAACAGAATAAATACTGAATATCAACACAGAGATGTAGCTTATTCTGGGATCTCAAACGTTTACACTCAGCAAAGCTACTAGGCTAGCACGCCAATCTCCCGTTTCCATGGAGCTTCAGAGAATATCCGATGACGCGGGGTATGCTGGGAAATTGAGTTTTACTGGCTCATTATGTTCACGAATCCCAACACTGTCTGAACTCTGAAGCCAGTCAAGACTGATAGGGGAGAACGGGGTAATAGATGAACCACTTTTTGCTTAAGTTGTCCTGGAAGCAAGGCAAAATGAGATGGCAGTCAAATCTAATGATCTACCCATATTTCAGGATGTCTTCTATCAATTGAAACGATGAGTAAGCATCTATGACAAAGGGCCATGAAAATATGACTTATTAAAAAAAAGTGGGGTAAGTTGAACCACATGATATTTTAATGTTAAAAGTTTAAACTTGAACAGATAATGTATTCACTTATCGATTATAATATAATAACAGTTTTCCCTTTTGCAAATAGTCTTATTTATTCGTTTATTTATTATTTAAACAATATAAAGACAATTAAATAAAGTTTGTTATTCCGAACCTTATATTTGCAATATTGTTAATAACATATTGCAAACTTCTCTTAAATGAGTATGTACATTTTACAAATTAAAGGTCATTCAGTATAATTTGAGTAGCAAAGACTTAATAAAAAATCACACCCGTGTGAACTGAGTGGTGCAAGGTCTTATATAGCCTGATCAGCTGTGGTCTGACGTAATGTCAGTGACCATGGTAACCATGCTCACCTGTGCACGGACACGTACACAGGTACACGGACACGTACACAGGTACACAAACATACAGACAAAGCTGGTTGTTGGAGTGGTTTGCACCACTCAAAAAAATATGAATAGTGATTCCCATTGACTCAATTTACCCCCGGACATTGGTTCATTTTACCCATAGCCACCATTTTAGAAAACAATGACTAGAATAAGCTACTTCAGACAATTTATTTGCTAAATGATTCACATGGTTCTATCCATTGGCAAATCATCAACGTGTATGATATTACATTTTAGACCTAGGTACATTTTTCTTTGTATAACAGTAATTTTACATGATGTGTCGAAATTTTACTTTGACTGACAAAAAATTTTTTTTTGTGTAAAATAATGTTTTCTACTTTCCCCATGTGCTGCAACTTCACAGCCAGGTGTAAATGATGGATGCTTACTAGATTTAAGGTCACATGGCAACACAGTTTTCTAGTTTTCTAGATAAAGGGGGTGGTTCAACTTACCCACTGGCTCATGTTACCCCGTTCTCCCCTATCTATAATCTATCTATAAATGCACCATGTCTCTATACGTCTGTACGGTTGTAATCCACGCACCGTCCAGAACCGCCACAAAATGTCTCTGCCCGGGCTCTGGACAGGGCCCCTGCCCATGCTCCATAGCTGTTCTGTTCTGACATCACAACACTCCATATTTGGGCATGCCTGACACAGAACTCCATAAAGGGATACAGAAATCTCCAAATATGGGCATAAAAGGGATACAGACAGATGGGTGGAACGGGTACTCCGACACAGATACAACAGGTATTGCTGCTATTATTGCATTTCCGCAATTTGGGTTGGACAAGCAAATGTGTTGTTTTTATAATTGTTTTGTTGACAGACAGACGGACATGGGCGAATACATATAGTAGCCTGACATAGGCCTAGTCTGTCTCAGCCTAGCGGAGACAACAACTACTTTGAACACAGCTGTTTCACAAATAGCAAATTTCATTCTATTTGTCTATTAATTTTTTATGTAATATGATCCTGAGAATCCTGACCTAATGTAATATGATCCTATCTAATAATAATTGAACTAGGCTATTATCGAACAGACCGCGGACAGCGGGATCGTCAGTGGTGCTATACTGAATATAGACCAGCTTGCTCCATGATGACCACCACAATCTGGTAAAAAAAAACTGCCCTGAAGTCTGGACACACCAAAAAAGTATATAAAATGCTCATCTTCTAGGAACATTAACCTCCCTCCAACTAACTAATCTTCTGTCATCCGTTTAGTCTCTTCTGGTGTGATCTCATGGGAAGTCAGTTCAGAGAAGAGAGCAGGCAGCCAGTACTGTGGTTCTCCGGCAGCTTGAGAATCCAGCCAAGCCAAGCCCTCTTTCAGCAGGTGCCCCAGGACATGACAAGCCCGTTCTCTCTCCCACTTTAGATTGTATGTGATCTCACTCACTGTAACGTAGCCCTTCTTCTCAGCCAGCTGTAGAGCTATAGTGTGATCCATATTGAGCTCTGCTGGGACAGACTGCACCAGGTATGAGCCTCCGACAGGGATCATCTCAAAGCTGTTGCCTAAAACCTTCAGCTTCTTTATAGCTCTCACCAAGTCGTCTTGGCTGACGTCCTGAGCATATTTCCCCCTACCCTTCAAAACTCTGTGATGGAGTTCATTCAGTGTAATGAGGCCTCCGGTTCTGTGTTTCAGGGCGAGGCACACTTCAATGATCTGCACACCCAGCTCATAGTAGAAGTCTCCAACGCCAAGCATTTCTGACCAAAAGCCTTTGCCAGAGGCAAGTGGATCGACCCCAATGGTGGCACACATTTCCTGAAATTGGACCCGAAACTGTGAGCTCTTGCGGATCTCTTGTTTATGCTTGCTGGCAAATTCCTCCAGGTGAGACTTGAAGGTTTCTAGCTGTTTAGACATCTGAACAATTTGATCCTGGGAAAGAACAGTTCCTCTTTCCTTATACTTGGCCTCTGTTAGTTGCTTTTTGGCAATAGCCCCAGCACCAACACCTCTCCGATGCATCCGTTACTGTTGTCTGGTCACACACAATACTAGAAAGGTCCGTTCAGTGGAGGGCAAATATCCAATAAGAGGCACACCCCAATAATAATACGTACACTGTGGTGCGTATTTGAAAGTCATCCTACATTGCAGATGTAAAATCAAAAAACTAAGTGGTTGTAAAAGAGGTGATGAGAATAAGCATGGTCCTTTCCTGAGCCCTTATAAAGATTGTTTGTGATGTGGTGTGATGTCACTAGCCATGCCCAAATATATTATGGTGTCACCCATTTTAACGTGCACGTTGCTATGGCAATTAGTTGATTGAATGTAACATGTAACTAGTTTCATCATACCCAGTTTTTGAGTGGTGCAAACCACTCCAATAACCAGCTTTGTCTGTATGTTTGTGTACCTGTGTACGTACATGTCCGTGCACAGGTGAGCATGGTTACTATGGTCACTGACATTACGTCAGACCACAGCTGATCAGGCTATATAAGACCTTGCACCACTCAGTTCACACGGGTGTGATTTTTACCAAATGTTGAAATCCACTTTATTCACTGTGACATTTGTATTTACAAGAACACTGATGTATAACATATTCAGTTGGGCAATATTACTCACAAGAGTATAAATGTTACTTATTATACATATTACTCCTTAAAAACTAATAATATGAATTACTTGGAATCAAGAGTAATATATTATTTTTACATATTGTATTATATTACTTTGCCACCCTAATATTACAGTAATAGCCTACTGTATACTGTTGCTGTCAGGAGGAAACCTCCTAACTCAATTTTTGAGGTTTTTGATTTTCTTGCATAAATCAGTGCTATTGAACACCCTTTACGTTTAAAAATATTGAACCAATGGAAAGTAGTAAAAAACGCTTTGGACAAAACCTCTTAACTCCATTGGACCCTCAAAATGTCTGCTTAAACAACAAACTCCACCACCTCTCCCTCTCTCATGCAAGTAATGACAATATATAAAGTCACAACTCACATCAACTTTGATGTGGCTCTATTGCTTTGTTTTCAAAATATAAGTGTAGCCAGGCAGAGTTGAGCCACATGGGCCACCGTAGGCTCTCACTTCCTGGCCAATCAGTGGGAGTATATAAAGGCCCTGCAGACTTGCAAACATAGGTTTTCTTGGTGTTGACTGTCTGTGAACTGGGTCTCATTCTTTGTGTTTTTCCATTCCTATGCCTGGGTTGAGGCACTGTATATGTCCAAGTCATGTACAGAGAGGGAGATGGTGTGAGAGAACACAACAACTCCAAGTTATTTCACCACTGCTGTTTTGTTTAGCTTGAGTTTTTATAATTTGCTTTTATTTCTATTTATTTTTAATTGACTTATACTTTTAAGGAATATAATAAACATTGTAAAGTTGTTTATATAATATTTAATAAAATACCTCGTGTTTGGGGGAACTTGTCTCAAGCCCTTGTTTCGAACTTATGTGGGGAACCCAATTTACAATTACTGGTATTCATTCATGTCCTTGAATATTTCAAGGTGGCGTAGTCTTGCTATAAAAACAAGAGTAAATCCTTTGCCGCACTTGGTTACATAAGGATCTTTTAATTTACTGAAAAATGCATATTTTTCATTTCCTGAAAAATGTACATTTTGGAGTTAGGTGGTTTCTTCGATCCCGACAGCAATATTAAAAGTAACTTGTTACTGCCCAACACTGGTAACATGTCTACTTTTGATTTTGTCCCTCAATGTATAGACCAATTATTTGTTCGCAAACATTGAGACTGCACGTGCAGATGCCGGTGGTTTTCATGTAATCCATTCCCAATTGATAGTTGATTCAGCAGTACAAATTTGCTTGAGAACAGGTGAATTTGGAAGTGATGAACGAGCGGACACAATCGTAACTGGAACACTCTAATTGAACCTGATAGGCTGACAGTTTGCAACCCACCTGAAAAGAAAACTCACTTATACACTACCTTTAACACAGGTTCATGAAAATAAGTATGTAAGCTATGTGACAATCACAATACAAACACATTGTAATAGTTTCCTGTGTGATGTAAGCTACATTCTGCCATGACTATGTTTCCCCAGGAGGGGGTGTACAGACTGACAGACATTTTTCAGTGCTTTTATAGATAGGCCTAGGCCTACAAATACTTAATGTTTAGTACTCCGATACCAAGTACCGATAAGAGTACATTATTGTTGAGTAACCACTTATTTTACAACTTTTTCTCATAGATGCAGATTGATCTCCGATCTACACTTGTCATTTATGCTTGTAGATCGGCTGTTTATGGCGATCTGCTGCAGTGTTGGGTCAGACTTGCTCCCGTTGCATTCGTTCAGCCTAGTGTAAATTTGATGTTTTGGTACTCGGGTCAAAGTATCGGGGCCGGTTCCGAATAGGCTACAGAGTACGTGAGGGTGGTATCGGCCCAAGTAACTGATACCAGTATCGGAACAATCTATGACTGACATCGTAGCACTATACAACCATGCACTAACAGTCACTGTTAGGAACAAAACATGACCCATGATGTTTAGATTACAGTGGCACTGTATGAGTCTTAAAAGAACCAGTGGAATTTTAGTATCCGTCCTAACCATTAGTCAGTGGAGAGAAACCGAACAATGGATGTAGAATATTTTCTATGTCAGTCCAGTCAGGTATTTATAAACATGAGTTATGCTGCCAGCTGGGGGACTGGATGGGGTGAAGAAGGGTACGCTCGAATGGCCAGGAACACTCTGCGGAATTGCAAACTATCCCAAGGGTCCTCAAGTGGGAGGAACATGAGAACTGGTATGCCCATCGCTCCTTTTCATGGAGCATGGGCCTTGACTAGCTATGTCAGTCCGCACTGCTTGATGTCAGTCTTAAGGTCCCTGCACCAGGTGTTCTTTGACCTCCCGCTTTCTTGTGCCTTGCGGGTTCCATCTAAGGGCTTGTCTTGTGATGCTGGTATTGGGCTTCCGGAGTGTGTGGCCTATCCATCCCCACCTTCTCTTAATCTACTCTGCCACTGGCGGTAGACTCTCCCGCTGCCAGGTCATTATTGCTGATGGTGTCTGGCCAGCAGTATGCTCAGGATTCTCCTCAGGCAGCTGTTGATGAATGTTTGCAGTCATCGTAGCTGCCTTTGTTGTCCTCCACAGCTCTGATCCGCACAAAGTACTGGCTTGACGTTTGAGATTTGTCCACTGGTCGATTTGTTTAGAGCACCAAATGGTCTTAGTTGGATGAATGCGGCTCTTGCCTTGCTGGCTCTGATGTCTGCAACCGTGCTGCCCTGACTGTATATGATACTGCCTAAGTATGTGAAGGCTTTTACTTGAGAGGAAGTGTTTATTTTACAGTTATGGCTAATGATAAAACATCTGTGTGAACCCGTGGCCATGACTAGCAGACTGTTAGTAAGTAAGACATTTTACTTACCTAATCTTACTGCAATGTTATGGTCAGTTTAAATAAATGTGCTCAAGAGTGCTCCTGTGATGTCATTTGGTATGTTAAGGTTAGCCATCATTGAATTATAGCATGATGCTATGGATCAACTTGTAGACCTGCCATTTTGACACCATCATAAAACAAAGTATAAATCAGGTCCGGGACCTGGTTGGACGAGCCCCTTCCCTTATTACAATTTCTAATGACTTCTACTAAAATCTTTAAGGTGCACACAGGCACAAGCGTAGTTTTGTAGATGAGAAATGAAACCATACATGATATTCTTTCCCCAATAACAGGGATAAAGCCATTTATTTGAATTTCTACAAGTCCCCCCTCCCCCATTTGATCACATAATGGGGTAACAAGGGTAGAGGGCAATGCCACACTGGTTCCCTGCATTCCTTGCCATTTTGATGTAGCCGCCATTTCCATAGAATCTACCCCAACTACAGAAAAAGAAATTCAAGCACATTAAAAAAATAATAATGAAGCAGTCAGATTAATGTTCAGTCTTGGGTCAAAATGGGAAATGTTAATACAGTATATATAAAGAGGTCCATTAACATTTTGGTCAAGCATTGAGTGGACATGGTCACACTAATGTGAGACACAACCAAAACTGACCTGTTCTTGATGAGCCAGTAGTCCTGTCCATTTTCAGTGCCATACCCCACTGCTAGCACTCCATGATTAACGCTGTGGGTACATGTGTGATCCTTATACACACCTGTTGAATGCAATAAAGTTCAAATTTAACAGTCCCATAAACAGAAAATGTTTCCCCGAGCACACAGCTACTACAAAGTAAATCAAGATATTGTACCATCTATAAATCTTGTAGACATGCAAAGCAAATATTGTTGCTGACAATTAAGTCTAGTGGTGAAAAGTGTTCCAAGTCTTAAAGCCTCACATTCTGCTGCTCAGTTTAATTAAAATGTGATGTAGCTCACCATGGCGGTAGAAGACAAATTTAGGCCGGGAAGCGTCGATCGCAACCGAGATAGGACCAATGGCTGCCAGGCCTGCTTTCAGTATAATTTCATCGCCCTCCGGTAAAAATGCGTATCCAGAGCAGTTAGCAACTCGATACTCGGGTGTATACTTGCAGCGACCGTTCTATCAAGAGATGGAATGAACATTGTACCAAAATTGTAAGTTCGAACAACCTTAGTCACGTGCACAAACTTTCTGCAGATCTGCCCGTCAGTGACCTGCTACGGTGTCAATCGCTTCCATGCGCAACTCAAACTCACCTCGCCTGTGTATGGATAGGCTGCATCAGATTCAATGCCATCATTTTTCAAGACATACTCAAAGGCATTGGTCATAAAGCCACCGTGGCACCCATGGTTGCCAAATCTTGTAGAGCAGTCTACCAAGTTCTGAGGGCTGAGTGACATCAGGGTGCCTGTGTTCTTCCTAAACTGACCTTCCAGAGCCCCAACTGCACTGAAGGCCCAACAAGAGCCACAAGATCCCTGCAACAGTCACAGCAACAAACAAGTTTAAGTCCAAATATTGCATCTAAAAATAAATTTGTAAACACTGCAAACAATTTTAACTCCAAAATCCCAGTTCGTTATTTCTCATCAGGAGACATAAATTGGCACTTACGATGTTACAGAATCTACAGGCCAACTTTAATAATGTACATTTGCTGCTGCAATGTCAACAATTGCAGTGAAAAGTACACCCAGATCTCCTACCTGCATTTTGACCTCTGTGACAAAGCCTTCCTCTCTCCAGTCGAGCATGGGGGGAACAGAACTATTGACCTTGACAGGAGACGGCCATCTCTCCAAGTCAGCTGGCACACGGGTTCCAGTGAGCATAGCGAGCTCATCTGTGGTCTGCCAGTAAAAAGAAACCAGTCTATTAAGCATTGATTATGCCCTACCATTAATGTTCAAAGTGGCCCCATCTAACCAATTTCCCCATCAATGTGTAGCCATTAAGATTTCTGAATTAAAATATTCCACTGTTTTCTAAGCAATACTCACCAAGTCACCAAGGTGGTTCATTGCCATCTCAAAGGTGTGTATGCCCAAGGAGGCTTCCAGGTTGTGGACATTAATCATTTCCAAATTATCTTCCCAGATATGTCTGCGACCAAGCTCCTCAAGCTGGAATGAGTGCATATTGATTCAGCAAAAGACAAATAATGTAGAAACTTGGCAAATTGGCATGACCCCATTACCACCATGTTTCCTTGAAACAGTAATACCATATTGCCATTAATAATGCAACAGACATTACAGAGGTAGAATTGTATAGGACAGCAGTTGTCAAAATGCAGGTAGACCAAGTTCACAGCAGCACTACGAAGTAGCCTACATGTTTTATTAGTATAAAACATTTGGGGAAGAATATAGAGGCCTTACATAAATGGGTCCTTGTCACAAAAACTTCAATTTCATGTGAGGGCACATGCAGGCCAGCCACCAACCAACATGTCAATTTGGGGTCCTGGACATCAAAAAAAAGTTTGAGATCAACTAGTGTAGAAATAGATAGGCCTACCTGAAAAGAATACACTTTATTATGAGTCTTCTTCCAAAGTTCCCAGTGTTGATCAAGTGCCTTGTGGTCGAGCTCGAAGGCCACTGCAAATCCACACATGAGGGCGAGAAGCAGGCTCCCAGTCCCAGCCATATTTGACTCTGGGGAAGATTTTTTATTAATGTTTTACTTGTAACCAAGTTGCTCAAAAACAGTGGCCAACATGTCTTTAGTGCACCTACCCTGAGCTAGTGCCCAGTGGTAGGCTACACAGACAGCTAGAACAAAAAAAGACACTTTAGTTCTTGGTAGGCTCACACCAATAATGCAATAGGCCTGAAATGTTCTAGCAATACAACTAACTAGGGAAAACGCATCAAAGTCAAAGCACCACATCATAATTTGTTGTCTGAGAACCATGGCTATGTTGAGAGAGAAGACCATAAAAATGTTCAGACAAACACAATTTAACGAAACACTATTGTATTACCTTTGTTCGGGCTCGCACTGTGTTTTCTTAGAAATGGTTTCAAACAAACAGTTTCACAACTACACGATGAACAACAGACGTATTAGAGAGCCTTTTAATAGGCGTGAACTGCAGTGCGCACCTGTATGTGATCTGACCTAATGATGCCTAAACCAGATTTGTACTTCGACGTACTGCGGTGTTGCTCCAAATGAGCATGTTTGTGTTTTTCTTGTTAACATGGAATTTATGCAACTCTTTTGGGCATTACAGCCACTATCAGGATATTCAGAAACTATTTTCATCATAACATCTTATAGCACGCCAGCACGGTTAGCGCCTCAGGAGATAGTAGGCCTACATTTATTTTCTGCTCGATTCATTTTAAAAGTGCTGTTCTAGATAAAGGGGGTGCTGAACCACCCCCTTTATCTAGAAAACTAGAAAACTGTGTTGCCATGTGACCTTAAATCTAGTAAGCATCCATCATTTACACCTGGCTGTGAAGTTGGGAAGCACATGGGGAAAGTTGAAAACATTCTTTTACACAAAAAACTGGTTTTTGTTGGTCAAAGTAAAATTTCGACACATCATGTAAAATTACTGTTATACAAATCAAAATGTACATAGGTCTAAAATGTAATATCATACACGTTGATGATTTGCCAATGGATAGAACCATGTGAATCATTTAGCAAATAAATTGTCTGAAGTAACTTATTCTAGTCATTGTTTCTAAAATAGAGGCTGAGGGTAAAATGAACCAATGTCTGGGGGTAAATTGAGTCAATGGGAATCACTATTCATATTTGTTGTATTAAGTCTTTGCTACTCAAATTATACTGAATGACCTTTAATTTGCATGTACATACTCATTTAAGAGAAGTTTGCAATATTGTATTAACAATATTGCAAATATAAGGTTCTGAATAACAAACTTTATTTAATTGTCTTTATATTGTTTAAATAATAAATAAACAAATAAATAATACTATTTGCAATATTATATTATTATCGATAAGTGAATACATTATCTGTTCAGGTTTAAGCTTTTAACATTCAAATATCATGTGGTTCAACTTACCCCTCGACTTGGATCAACTTACCCCTTACCTGGGGCAAATTGAGCCACGTTACCACTTTCTTTAAAAAGGTCATATTTTCATGGCCCTTTGTCATATGCTTACTCATCATTTCAATTGATAGAAGACATCCTGAAATATGGGTAGATCATTAGATGTTACTGCCATCTCACTTTGCCTTGCTTCCAGGACAATTTAAAGCAAAAAGTGGTTAATCTTACCCCGTTCTCCCCTAATTATCACTTTTTCATGCCACACATTTATCAATATTTGACATTTTAGTAGTAGCTAGGTAGGTCTACTCTAAGTGGATCTACATTCATTATGTAAAGTGTGACATGTACAGATCATTTCATAAATGATAAAGCCTAGAGTGGCAATTAACTGTCTAAAAAAAACATAATAACATAAAACACATAATTTGCAATTATTTCCCCCACATGTAATGACCAAAATGAAAGAGTCTAGTTTAAAAGTGATAGTGATGAATGAATATGGTTTCAGAAAGCAGAATGTTACAGAAAACAAGTGTCTGTAAGTGTTGCTCTAAAATCTGATTATCTGCGCAAATTAAGGTGGAGGGAATAAGAATAAAAGCATTTTTTTGGTCAAATGTGATAGCAAGGGGGTGGCATATACGCCATTGTCATCCCGTCTGGAACCCACTGGAACACCAATTGGACACAAGAATCACATGACACCATGCTCTTTCTTCAGGGTTTTATTTCCGTAACATTTTCTTCATATAACTGGATAGATAAAGGGCACACAGGTGCAAAACCCAGCATATTCAACAACTCTCACATAAAATAAATACAGCACCTTGTCAGCATCACTAAAATATTCTGAATATCCAGAATATAATAAATAAATTACCCAACCTTTTTTTGTTCATTTACAAAACACAAAGACAACATACAATAGTTTTGTGTCATATTGATATGTTTTTTTACTTGTTTTCCTTGATGTTTAAGTTCCACAAATCTGATACATCCAGATACAAACATCTACAGCTTCTACACACACACACACAGTAGCCTACATTTATTTCAAATCGAAAGTCACATTTAGAGTTGAATTTTCTCATTTAATATACAGGATAGTCAAAGTAAAATGAACACCAACATAAAGAGCTATGGTCCAGTTGCTCATTAGTGTGTGTGTGTGTGTGTGTGTGTGTGTGTGTGTGTGTGTGTGTGCGCGTGTGTGCGCGCGTGCGTGTGCGTAAAATAATAAAAATCCTGGGTGCTATAGTTACTCAATATGCCGTGGTTGTTTTCCTTTTATCATTTTTAGAGTCCAAATTATTTGTCTCAGAACTGCTTGAGAACCATAGGCATAGGGTTCACTTTATTGCTGACATTGACCCCGTTCCCTGTTAAATGGATTCATATGGGTAGGCCTACATTTGTAAATGAATATATATGCATGTTTCTTTGCACGTTTCCCTTCACCTCTGTGGAACGGCTTTCTCTGGCTTTGCCTTTCCATCGCTGTGAGATCTATTGTAGACTTTTACAGTATCCCTCAGAAAATCAGGCATTATATAAAAAGTTTTTTAAAAAAAAGTTACAAAAAAGAAAGAAAAGAAAAGTACACAGTAAAATCATTGTTAATGTATCCATTTGTAACTACACTACACCAAAACCAAATGGACCCTTTCAAGTCCATTTAGTTCCATACAGACGATTTCACTGTGTACCTGGTTCAATGTACACAAGCAGAACAGTCACCACTTCCAAAAAAAAGTTGCACCAGAGTTACCCACTTTGATCAAGAACAACCACTGCAAGCAACATATCTATGCGTCATCATCATACTACAACAATTAGATAAGACTAGTAGTTCTTGCTGCAGTCAGACAGAAAACACACCTGGCATACAGGTCACCCAAACTGATCAGACAATACAAGACAAACATGCTTAATGACTGGTTGCATACAGAGGAATTATGAGTGCAAGTTGTCACTCTAGGATAAAGAATGTCCATGTTATCAAACAGTGGAACAGGGTGCATGTCAACACGGTACTGCATTAACAATCACAGGGACCTATTAGGAGCTGCAGAAGGCCTGATAGTTGTTGTAGTTGTTTTTGCCTCTACAGAAAGAACACACAGTAAAATCCTTAATTTAACACTGAGAGTGAACAAATGGACCCATATAGATCCAAATGGACTCTCAACTATAACTACTTGTTCACCACTGTCATCAATCATCATTATAGTTGTGGTGTGGACTCTGCCATCCACTTGTGTTAGAACAATTTAAAACGATTTGAAATATCTTAGATAGTTAGGACGGCCCATTTCACTGAGGACTTTACAGTATGGTAAAAGGAAGGTAAGTCTGATATTAGAGGGACAGACAGGGAATTGACATCAACACTGAATATTGGAAATGTTGTTTTTTTACATGTCATAAATATGTCCTGTGATCACCAAAATGAGCTGCATTCATTACAAACACCACAACGGAAAAAGTAGAAAAATATGTGACACGCACTTTTGGTACTACATCGTGATGTTAGTAGGCTACAACATCGGCCTATACAGCACACAGCCACACATGAATACAATGTTCAAACAATCCCTCAAATATAAATTAATTTAGACCTAAAATGTGAAGAAAAGAAAACACACACAATCAAGACATTCCTATAGAAACAGCAATAGAGAGCTTAGATCTAAACAATGCGTCCCAGAAATGTCTCGTTCCCTCACACATAACCACCACGCACACATATTGTACTCCTGCACACATGCACACAATTACACCTACACTTTAGACTTACACATGTAAGAGGTCAGATCAACTAAGTCCTCTAGTTACAGTATGCATGCTTCTGAATTAGCCCAAATCAACAGCATGGTTGTCCGTCATGCCAGCAAGCACAAGGCTCAAAATGGGAGAAAGTTCAACCCAAAATGCAGTTATAGCCCTTGCTAGCATGAATAACCTAGACCTACATGAATTACTGTTCTTCAACACACACATGCATGCACGCACGCACACACGCGCGCACACACACACACACACACACACAAGCATGCATGACACACTGATATAACATTTAAACAACTTGGTCGCACGACGCACCACCCATTTACTCACTAACTGATTGTCACTTCACATCTGTGACATCCACACACACACAGTAAAGTCCTCAGTGATAATTTAACTGTGAGTGTGAAAATGAACCCGAATGGACATGGATTCATCTTGGTCCATTTTTATCCCCTCAGATTGACATTAACATTGAGGATTTTGCTGTGCACCTTTGGAGAAATTATATTGATATAGTGATATGTATACAGTATAGTTAATATACCAACTCTGGTGTTCTTGTTTGTGTGCCGAGTCTGCCGACAAATTTGTTTTCGTATCTGTCCAACAGATATTCATGTCATCTAATCATTTCAAATAATACCATTTAAAATGTGCTATTTCCCTAGATTTTTTTATGGTATTATCTTATAAGCTGTATTTTCTCTTTTTGTGCCCTGTCATTGTGCTGCAATATATCTATTGCACCTAAAGCTTCATTTATATTTAGTTGCAGGCCAGTGTCATGTGCCGAAAATAGCCGATCTACAAGCTCACAACACGCCATGATGTGTTATCAGTCTGTAGATCAGCTATTTTCACCTTAAGGCGTAAGCTTTGGTGTGCTGTGGCGGCAGTCTTAATTGCCTTAAGGGCAAATGCTAGTTTCAATCTTTATTTGTGCTTAATCTGAGGAGTTACCATTATGTAATGGCTTAATATAATGTAATGGCATGGTATAGCATATAGATAGAATACTTCATATGTCAGTCTTAACAGTCTTCAAAAGAAAAATCTATGTTTTTCGTATGTGAATAATTTTGACTTGAACGTGCATGCAAAGCCACACAAGTGGATTGGGATTTTACACTACAGTGACAGGCAGCGTGGAGATTGATCCTGAACACAAAATGGCACTGTGGTAAAGCTTTGTAATACCACATGTAATGGAATACAACCACCAGCGCCAATGTGGAAGCTTTTCCGTTATATTTTAGACATTAAATAGCCAAATACTTAAAATGTTATGTTTAAAAAAATAATTGTCTGTTCAATGGTTGACCTCCACCCATAAATGCCCCGCCGCCAACTCTCATGAAGTGAAAGGGATAAACAATAACTCAAATAACTTTTTTTTATGTAAAGATGAGCTAAAAGAATCAACTGCAAGCCACATTCTCTTGCCTCATCTAATACACATGCACACCCACATACACTTACATTACCATAATGCAAGCAAACATCATGTTATGGCGGCGTCACATTCGTCACATGTCCAAAAATCCCATTCTGGAGAAATGCCCTTGTTACCCACTGTTAACAATGGCATAAACCTTGTAGGACTACTGTAGCTTTCAATGCTTTAGTGGTTCAGGAGGGAATAAAAAGAAGGACATTATATTTAGGCTACATTTAGAACACTGAACACTCTAAAACCTGCATCAAAATATACCCATTTACAACAAGGAATCCTCTGAAATGCATCTATATACGTGTTCGATCTGTGTGTTGAGGCTAAGGTAGGTAGACTGGATGCATGCAGGACAAGAAAATCTGAATCTTAAAAATTATATTTTCTCTTTATGAACGGATCCAGTCTTAGGCTGAGGTGAGTGTGCTGGAATGTCTTATGGTAATTGTACTGTGTAAACATTAGTTCCTTTAGGTATTTCTACAGTAGGCCTGGCTCTATTAATTAAACAGTAGAGTAGTAGTAGTTTTTGTTATTATTTTGGTATTTGTTTTCATCTTGGAGAGATAGAAAGATAGATTAAAAAAACAGGTGCATCTCATAGTTATATTAGCTGCTATCTGCTAATCTGCTTTCTATCTAGATTGTACTATTGCTAATTCATGGTAACTTGAAATTGTATCTTTTGAAATCCGGTACAATGGCGACTCAAAAGTGTTACCTTACATTATACATTATATATTCTTTTTACCTAATCTTTTAATTGACTGTATTTATGTAAATCATATGAGCCAATGCACAGATGACCAAAAAATAAATAAAACACTGTATTTCACACCATTATTTCCAACAATGCCAGAAATTTACATTCTGTCTTAACTGCAAACCGTAGTAGTACAATTTGCCATCACAGTTTTTCTTGGGGCCAGGAAATGTACATGACACTTTTGTGAGACATCAAACGTTACGTTATGAGTGCCAACATTCTGGATACCACAAAGTTGCACTAGAACGGTCAAATCTGTTGTTGTCATAATGTGAATACTTCTTTCTATCTCTGTATCTTCTCCAATTAAACACCATGAGTGGTATCAGTATAAGAATGACACAATCCATTTCATAGGATTCAGGGCTTACAATGGAGAAGGCTGTCTGTTCTTTTGGGGTTTGCCGGGCAGTGCTGGAACTTGGGGATGTTCTCTCTAGCTGTGTCCAGCGGTAGGTACCCTACTGCCCTCAGGAGGTTATTCACTTTTACTGTAACACTTGACCTTGTGTTTCAGGCAACTTCGTTGCAAGGAAACTACCTGCAGCAAGGGCACCGGCAGCAAACAAGATGGGCACAGCCTTGGTGATGCCAACAAAGGATTGGAAAATACTTATGCCCAGGACAGCAGCCAGCTTGCACAGAGCGTTAAGGAAGCCAAATGCTGTGCACCTGGATGAAAAGACAATAGGGGAAAATATAGTACATCAAGAGCAATTCCCATGTACTAAGATGATCTTAGGAACATTGACTTATCTAGTTGGGGTTCTCAAACCTTTTGGCTGGGGACCCCGGAAATGCTTTGGTCATGTCTCGCGACGCCCACCCCGCCCCCCAATACAAATTGACGGCTACAATAACCTTACTAATAGAGAAAATACATCATAAATAAATACTGAAACCAGATATAATCATTAAGGAATGTTTATGCATGTACATAGGCCTATGTAAACTCTTAATTTCCATTTTCCAGCCATTCATTTATTTTTTTATTTCTTTCCTCAGAAAATAACCTGGCGACCCCCAAAATAATTTAGGTTGAGAACCCTTGATCTATGACATCGTGAAGCAGGTACAATTTTGGTACCATGCAAAGAATTAATAAAAGTATACATTATTAAGTAATTAATTAATTAATGAATTTATTAACAAAATAAATGCTCAATTCTCCATATTAGGAGCAATTGAATATAAAGACCTTTTCTAAATCAGTGAAATCTATGTGGTAAAACGTTGATATTTGGTCTAGAATATGAATCAGTTTTATTTGTCAGTCCGATCACGCAGATCCAAGCGAGAGCACATGTGTTGTGTCACTCTACGTCTGAAAAGCCCTTTAGCAGGGTAAAAGGGAAAGGGGTACTGTTTTTTGTATTCTTGGTTTATTCAGGGCTAGAATACATACCAGATTGTGATCTGGAACCCTTTAAGTGTTCACCCAGGTCTACCCGGACCACATTAACTGTTCACCCAGGTCCCCTTATTATTGACACAGCTGTCTTGTATTGCTCATTACGCTGATGAAGGCATGGAGCCAAAATATATCACCGCTCTAAATTGAAATAAAATAAGTACATCCTCATCATTTTCCATTTTTGTATGACTTACAGTAGTGTACTCAAGTGTTATGGTGCACACAAAAACACACATTCATCTGAGGGTGGCCACCTGTTACCTTTTATCTGAGGGGTACAGCTCCACGGTAAGCACGTCTAGGGCATTCCATGAGGCAATGCTGATACCACCAAACAGACACAAGAGGGCGATCATTCCTGACTCATTACTGCCAAACATCAGGAAGAAGCAGCTGACGCAAGATATGACACTGGAGCCCGCTGTGGTAAGAGGAGAAGGCAAAATAATTACTATTAAAAAAACAGGGCCATAATTCAAGACCCAAGCGGATATCCTACAGCAATTGCTTGAATTTAATAGAGTTTAAAATCCGTGACATACCCAACATCCGCAAACGGCCAATTTTATCCATCAGCAAAGCCGACACAATGTTGCCTGGCAACACGGCCAACGAGCCGAGGAAGCTGACAAAGTATATCATGTAGGCATTGTTGTCATCGCTGAAGTCCAGCATGCAGCCCTCTTTGTTGTGGAGGAAGGTGCTGTTCGCCAGCTTACAGTCGATAAACCTGTATTTGAACAAATCTAAACAGAGGAGAGAGAGATGGAGGATATGTGCTAATTTTTATGCTGCACTGAATCCTCAGCAGAAGGAAACTAGAAAAAGTGCCCTTCTGGGCACAGGTCTCCACAAGGAGGATAGGAGTGTGAGTGTGATGTTTGGCAAAATGTTTAGGAGCAATATAAATGTGTGTGTGTGTGTGTGTGTGTGTGTGAGACGTGGCTTGTTGTAGCGCCACCATGAGGCTGATTTGAAAACTGTCAAGTGGCATTTCTTCCAAAGCCTAGTGGGAATACGCATGCACAGTTTCACCACAATCGGATGCTGCGTTGAGTAGTTGTGGCGATTTGTACAAAACGGGTACAAAGCGGGCTACTCCTGAAAAGTTTAGAAGCCAATCGTAGCCAATGAGGGTGGATTATGAGAAATCAAACAAACCCGTCTTGATCACATGACTATGGAGAGCATGTGTACCGATTTGCGTGAAATTTGGATAAAATCTGAAGGAGTAATATTAGAAAATGTGTTTTACATATGTCGGCCTCCTGGTGGCGCTATAAAGAGCAGATGTGAAAAATTCCAGGAAAAGGTTTTTCCTTGGCCTCTAGGGAGTTGGCATACAAAGTTATCCACAGATTCGTGCAGTTAGAGGTAAAAACACTTTTCGGCCAGTTATAGCGCCACCATGAGGCTGAGTTGAAAATGTTCATGTGGCATTTCTTCCTTGGCCTAGTGGGAATGTGCGTGCACAATTTCACGGAAATCACACAATGTGTTCATGATTTGCAGCATTTTGTTTGAAACTGAGCACTCCTGCGAACTTTGGAAGCCAATCTTAGCCAATCAAGATGGAGTCTGAGAAATCTGAAAGACCCGTTTCGTTGAATGGCTCTAGAGACTGTGTACCAATTTGCGTGATGTTTGGACAAAATCTGTAGGTGTACTGTCCAAAAACTTGTTTTGAACAAAGGGGCCTCCTGGTGGCGCTATAACAGGCCGTTCTGGAAATTTTGGGGCAGAGGTTCATCGTTGGCATCCAGGGAGTGTGTGTGCAAAATTTGGCATCGACCGGGTTAACGGTGCCCGAGATTAGCTGGTCACAGACGGACGGACGGACACACGGACGGACAGACGGAGTGCAAAACATACTCTCTCCCCATGCCTTCGGCCTGGTGGAGACAATTAGGAAATGTAATTGAATCTAGAGATAGAAATAAATGAATAAATATGCCACACGTTTAATGTGTGCCTTTGAGTAAAATGTTTAGCTTAAATTATTAAATGGCCTATTTGTACTATCAAACCATACTTAATTTGGATCAGCTGGCTTTAATTAAAATTCTGTTATAGACACAAAATGTGATAATTGAATCACATTTGCTTATGATGCTCATTTGTGGTTACCACAAACTGCTGAATTATCACCACTGTATTTGCTCAACTGTTTCTTCCAGCATATCACAAAATTAAGCATAGTATTATTATTACAATTTCCAATGGCATCATGGCAACAGGTCTCCTACTACAGCAGGGGTTCTCAACGTTTTTGGCTGGGGACCCCCGGAATTGCTTTGGCCATGTATCGTGTCACGACCCACGGGTTGAGAACCCCTGTACTACAGTATAAAACAAGTATAGATACTGTGTAGATGTATAGTAGTGTTTCCCACATACAGTCATGCAGAGAGACAAACCCTTGTGTAATATATGAGAACTGTGTATATTTTGAGAACTGATCATTTGGATGATGATGTCATAATGAATACAGAGGGGGAAGAATCCAAAAAACGTACATGTAAGAGGGTTAGCTCTATAGTGCTTTGAACAGATGTGCTTATGGCCTTTATCCAAGGCACTTTACATAGATTGTGCATTACATTCACCCATTCACACACACATCCATCGATGGCGGCGGAAACCATGCAAGGCACCAACCAGCACATTAAGAGCAATTAGGGGTTCAGTGTCATGCTCAATGACACTTCGACACCAACTCTGGGGGAGCCCGGGTTCGAACTGGCAACCTTATGGTTACCATCTGGCCACTCTAGCACTGAGCCACCGCCGACCCGGTGGCGGACTGCCCAAGGCCCGGCCCAGCCCGGCCCTACTGATTATCATACATGTTAGGCCCGGTCCTCGGGCCTAAAATTGTCATGTCAAGTTTATATACAGGTGAGCTAACATAAACTTGATTGTGATTCTCATTCTGATAAATTAGAGTGTTGTAAACCTTTGTTTACCTGTGTTGTAAAACAGACTTGCAATAAATGTGCAGTTTCTGAAGAAGGTGTTGGTAGAGGTAATGTCCTCGAAGTAGCACTCCTCAAAAATGGAATCCTCAAACACCATGGATTTCATCTTGAGATTGAGGAACCTTAGGGACAAAGTAAATATTCACAACTGTAAATAATCTATCTCTACTATATTAGTTTAAGTCTATGTACTGTATGTATGTCATGGCTAAGGTTAACTTGGGTAAGCAGTCTGGATCTGAACCTGATTTTAATTCTGACCTCAATCTCTGGAACAAAGTACACTTACTTATCATTGAAGTAGTGTCCTTCACGATGCACTTGGTTTTCTAAGGTGAAGTTAAAAGTGATATGCTCCACTCGTTCTTTGGAGAAGACCTTTGTGCGTGATTCATATTCCTGCTTCTGAATGTACTTGATCATATCCGGGAACCACACTGTCAGACCATAATAGCTGCAAGTATGGTGAAGTTGATTGTAAATCACAAGTGATAGTAGCATTTAGCAAAACAACATCATCATCATCATCATTAACCTTTATGTCACCTCAAGAAACCATTGAGGAATGTCATTTTCAAGGGTATCAAATTACCTAATATTTAAGAACATGGTTTGGCTTACCTGAAAGACATGGTAAACCAGACAGCCATCAGCATGAAAGTCGTTCTCTTATATTCTGGATTAAAGCATGCAAGGAAGTTGCTCCGCACCTATAACATGTCAACAAACAGTAAGTAAAATGTATTTTGTGAAGGCTGATGTTGATACGTCTTGTTTAATCTGGTTGCCAGAGAAAATGTTATATGATTGTATATTTCAAAAGAAAAAGAAAAGAAACTGTGACACTGGATGTATTTTAACATTGAGTGTCTACTATCTTTTGTGTCTATAGGTGCGGCCCATGATCATTCCTCGATTTATTTTATTCAAAGTACATTAAACTGAAAACATATTATTTACTACTCTGTCCCTGTCGTTATGCAAATCACGTGGCACAGAGTCGGAAGCAGCAGGCTTCACACCGTTCATGCAGCACTCGTTCGGCCTTGCATGCAGAAACCTCATGCTCAAGCCCGCTGCTGATGGCACACCTATATTGTAACACTGACACAACATATCAGTGGTTTGCAGAAATGTACGGAAAGTAACGTTTTAGCACAAACAAAACTAGTGTTCTCATTGCTAACTGATAATATCTGACTATGATCTAGCTGATGGTGAAAGACTTGTTTTGTTTTTCCTCTCACCTGTGTGGTTAGGCTCATAATCTTCAACTTGTAGCGCTTCCAGACCGGTGTGTCTGTGCCAGTGTCAACCAACTCATCCATCTGTTTCACAGTCTTGATCGTAGTGACCTTTAATGGACCAGACATTCCTTTTAGCCTAGGGCAAGTATAATTTTCCACATCTCTTAATCAAATTCATTTTAACAATTAAGTATTTAAGGAAAAAAATAATGGAGCTGGGAACTTCTTCTTTGGTGCACCCATTCCTGGGACATGTGAGCCTTGTCTCATCACAGTAGGGTGAGACTCTCACCCAATTGTTTTACTCTCTATCTAGTAGTAGGTGCTATACAAATAAAGTGTATTATTATTATCGCTAACGTCGGGGGATAATCCCCCAATCCTACATTCAAACCTGCCTGTAGAAATAAACAGGGATGGGGGCAGGGAAACAAAACTACCTTTGATGATGTCACTGAGCAGCCTGAAGGTACCCAAGGACCCAGACATCCAGACACTCAGACATCAGCAATAACCATAATTGTGTGGGTGAAAATCACCCAATGTTAGTGCTCTAGGGTCATTTGGGTGCTTTGCCATTGTGACATCTATAATCATATCAAGACCAAGAGGCCATCACCTCTATCCACCTGAACCCAAAAATGCACGATGTTAAAATAGGAAGTATAAGTATAACAAATGACAGCATAAACCAGTAGAGTAGTGAGCACAGATAAACTTGTAAGGGCCGATTCATACTCCTATTTTAGAGCCGAATAAAAGTAGGTAACGTCATTTGAGGTTCGGGGGGGCGGGTACCGTCCTAAAATCGGCTCTTCGGTGCTACTGAAAATTTCTGACGAGCCGAAATCATTTCGGTACTACAGCGCCGAAACAGCGGTAAAATAGGAGTATGAATCGGCCCTTAGACAAACACTGATGTTACTTACAGAAAACACCTTCTCTGAGTGTCCCTTTGCTCTCATGTTGGTATCGTGCACTTGCTTTAGAACCATCCAGCCTTCATCGTGTTTACCATTCTGTTGTGAAATGACAGCATTCAATCATGTGTTATCTTAAGCAGAGCTCATCATTTTTAAACACTTCAATGTGTTCATTTTTGCTGATTTGAGCGGATAAACAACACTTCAAACAACCAAACCATACAAATATGTTTCAAATTATGTCATGGGTATTATAATTTGTTTAAAGCTGCAATCCGGAACTTATTTGAATGAATAAAACGTTATTTTAACCAATCTTTATTGTAGAGCAGTGGTTCCCAAACTGTGGTGCACCCCTTGTGGTGCGTGAGCACCTTCCAGGATGTGCGCTACATGAAAAAGCTAATGGTGGTGCTATGGTTTTGTTTTAAATATATTAACATATTATGCCAATATATGGCAAATATATGCAGAATACAGTATATCCTATGGTGCATATATAAGCCATATTCAGGTTCATATATGTGGATACATAGGAAATGTATGTCCTTACAGTATAGCAATTATATATGCAATTCATATTTCCATGTGGTGGGACGCGTCAGCTATGTCAGGAGGTAACAGGGGGTGCATGGCCAAAACAGTTTGGGAACAGCTGTTATAGAGTATGCACAATATAACTGTACATCTGCAGTGGTTGTAGGTTTTCCAACTCTTCCATTGAGGCATTTTGACCCTGGTGTTGGTTCATAAGTACAATATCTTCCCTGGTCAAGCAGGGATTCTGTCTTGGAAGAGCGGCATGTTTGGTCCCCCACGTGGGAGACCCACGTTGGTAGTATGTATTATCAAGAGCTTATTTATGGCACATAGTAATAGTAACTACATTGGATGTAACACTATTCCATTTGCCGGAAAAGTATCAGTTTGGGGCATAAGGTTTCCACCCGACAGCGACGATATGTAACTTATGGATTGCAGCTTGAAAACCCCACATGGGATGTCATCAATGCCTACATGATGATATTAAAAGAAAAGTGAAGCCCGTTGCTTTCACACCACATGGAAGGCCACACTGTCTCTCTGCATAAATATACTGTATATTACATTGCTTATTGTAAGTCGCTCTGGATAAGAGAGTTTGCTAAATGTCTAGATTGAAATTGTAATGAAGAGTTGAGACAAAGAACCATTTAAGAAGTCCATAATTTATCCTGACCCCTCCCCAAAAAGTCCCATCTGTACTGACCCCTTATCCATAATTTATACATTATGGATAATTATTATGGACTGAAATGGTTGTTCGTCTCAACTCTTGTAAGACATCATATTTACCTCCAAATAGAAGCGCGGGCTTTCTGGCATGGCAGTGAGAGCAGCGATGGCAGCAACAGAGGGTAACGCGGCCACTAGCACAAACACACGCCAGCTGTGGAACTGGTAGGCAGATCCCATTTGGAAACTCCATCCTGTGAGGGAAGAAGGAGGGAGGGAGGGATGAGCACATGCCTCACGCTTTTCTATGACCATCTCATTCAATCTCAGCTCAAACAATGAACTATACTAATTTCCTGTGTAAATACCACTCCGACTCAAGCTGGAACATGAACACGGCCGTAGTCAGAGGTGTAGTTGACTCGCAAGTTAGATGTTTGTCATCAGACGGATCGGTAGGCGGAGATCTCCGATCGGCTGTCAACATTCGACTAGTGTTGTTGGGGAAGTTACTTTCAAAATGTATTGCATGTTGCTTTTGCTTAATACTTTCAATTAAAGTTAATATGTTGTTACAATATCTGCCAAAGGAATGTGTTATATTACATTTTTTTATTTTTATATAGTACTTCCACAAATAACTTTTTAGCCGACCGTTTTTTATTTAATATTGTGATTTAGCCACTAAGTCTATTAATATAGATATATACATGTGTCCATGAATTATTTAGAAGCTTAAATATAAAAAAGTAACAGTTTCTTTGACATAGTCAATATAGTAATAATATATTGCGTTATGTTATTTGTTCCTCATGAAAGTAATATTATAATTCCTTAATGCATTAAGTAATGCCCAAAGAATGGTGCTCAGATAAACTTTCAAATCATTCATGAAATTGCCTGAATAATAGGGCCATTTTATTTGTCATTTCACAGAGGTAGCCATGACATTGTTGAAAGATTGCATTGTAGAACAATGCTTCTTTATCTGTTTCATCTACCCTACAATAAAGTAGATCCCCTGCCAGTAAAAGTGGTAACCACTGTACAGGTACTTTAGGTTAGGTATTATGTTGTTTTATTTACCATAGTGAGGGATTATAGCCCAGGCCATCGCAGATGCATATATGCCGCCAATCATCCAGAACATGCACAGCCAGCTGAGGTGCTCTCCGCGCTTCTCTTGGGCAAGAAATTCAGAATAGTAGGAAAACACAATGGGAATGGAGCCACCAATCCTGCAAAGATGGATGAGAAACTAAATGAGCACTACTACACATACTGATCAAAAGATCCTGCACTTTATCAACGGGAAAGGTATGCACAACAGCTTGTGCAGACTTTCCTGTGCAAAACACAAACACAACTTGTGATGTTGATGATTTCATTGTGTTCAGGTTTTGGTACGCAGCATTGGCCAGATTATTGTGTGGGTGAAATACTCATTCTCTTCCTCCCTCCCCTTCTCACACTGCAGCTCTACCGTCCGTCACCTGGTACCAAGTACAAAGGTTTACAAGAGAGGAAGTACTAAAAACATGAAAATACAAAAAATACAAATATTGTGGTCTAATAACACGATGGTTTATACTGTATGTGGACATGCGACTAGTCTATGATGTCAGTCATCTATTCTATGACATATCTATGATGACTACATGGATGTACTGTATAGGTACTATCAACGTGCTTGAGGGCACAAGCACCCACTGACAAAATAATAAGCCAAAAAGCACCCACTGACTGAAGGCTGAAGCTCCCCTCCCCCTGGTCATTTTGTCACGTAGGCACACACCTTTACGGTGTTCACAGAACAGGTATTCAAATGCTAATACAGTGGCTTTGTTCCAGTGACCGCACGGTTCATTCACACTCCGTCTCCTGCAGCAACACAACACTAACACGGTCAGCGGAGAGGCTGCTGTCTGTGTACCGTCGGCCCGTCTGTAAAGAGCCATGAGCCGGGAGGGAGGGGAGGGGCTGCAACACCGCCGGCCGCCGGGTAATCTCCACAATGACTTGAGACTTGACAAACAGAGCCATCTCAGCCAAAATATCCCAAAACCATGTCCGGGGAACAGAACTGTTCCTTTTCCTCAGACTACTTTTACTTTAATTAAAAGGTAGGCCTAAGATGCAGTGGTTGTAATTGGGTCAAGGATCTTGCTTTCGTGAGCAATGGTGTACGAGATTGGTAATAAATTGGTCAAATCATGACATTGTTAGACCATCTGGGGGAAATAAATAAATAAATCTGCATCGTCGTCGTCGTCGTCCCACCTAGCTAAAGGTAAAATCCACCCGCCGCTTATGGCTGAAACAATTTAATTCTTTACTGTTGATCATTGATCATGCTGAAATGTTGAAACAAGATGCTGAAACAATTTAATGTGTTCGTTAATCGCTGTGAACTGAAAGCTCGCACCACTGTATTTATTAGCAAACTGTAAATAAAGTACCAAAAAAACGGGGGAGGGGGGGGTGCACCCACTGCCGTTATAGGAACCTTCCGCCACTGGGTACTATACATCATCAGAGGGTAAAAAGCAGCTATGCTATATCAAATAGAAATCAAACAAATGCATCAAAACCTAGTCAGGGCTGCACATAATCCAATTATCACCTACTATATATGCACTAAACTACATGTTGTACATTAGTGATTTTTGGTGGTTGCTGGCAAGATGTAATGGATAATTCCTCAGTATTTCAGACCAGGTATCACAAACTCCTATATGATTACATACCATCATGCACCGTCCATCATACACACCATTTCAAGAGCATCAAATGCTTCCAAACCTTAGCTCTGTTAAAGTTGTTAGCAATAGCAACTCAAGTGAGAACTGAGAATACAAATCACTTTTTCCTTCATGACTGAATAACAGAAATGTTCTGTTTGGCATGGTGACTAGCATTAACCACAGCTAGTGGCAGCTAGCCTAAGCTGGCTTGGCTGAAGTACAGAATCCCTAACACTTAATTTATTACACTTGTTGATTCATTTGCTGTGCCAGATATTTGGTCTTTGTCACAAGAGCATTAACACTATTCTCGTTTTCTGTATACTCTAGTTACTGTGTAATCATGGCTAGCAATGAACATGAGGATAGAAACTCTGTGGGAATGTGACTGATATAACCACAAAGCCACATGACTTCAGGCCCCAAGTATGGCAGTTGGGATCCAGAGCAGAAGGCAAAACAGTACTACATAATCTATAGATTATATAGCACTGTTTTTCATTCCGCAAAACAGTAGAATTCTTCATTCATTACAAATGGGAACAGTATGACATTAAATCTACATTTATTAGATGTGTAATTGCTCTTCCTTATACAATAACTCAGGATGAGCACTTATTAGCTTTCTTGGCAGTTAGGAGATATGATTTGAATAGTTATGGGCAATAGGCCTTTCACTGGATCTCCATCAATGAAAGTTATTAAGCTTGTGGGCACAAAACAATGCAGTGCTTTATGAAAGTTTGATTCATTAATTTCCGTGAACTCACCCGACACCAGAGAGGAGACGACAGAAGAGAAAAGTGCTATATCCCTGAACAAAAGACGAGAAGAAGGAGAATACACTGTTGATGGAGAGAGAGATGAGAAGAGACTGCCGACGACCTATCCGGTCTGCCAGGGCCCCCCACAGGAATGCCCCGACCATCATCCCAAAATATACAATTAGACCTGCAAGGACAACAACAAATAGGTTATGTTAGGTGAAATGTTCAATACTGTGCTTCCCCCACCACCTACACACACGCAGGGCCGGATCTACCTTATGGGCACTTTGGGCATTCGGATTAGCAAGGACATTTTCTCGATGTCTGACTTTATGCACATTCACTGTCTTGTCTTGTCTTGCATTGTGTTTGATATAACCTATGACCTAACTGTAAAGCACTTGATGTATGTCCTGCCTGTGAAGCACTTTGAACTGCAACCCTGTATGAAAGGTGCTATATAAATAAAGCTTATTATTATTATTATTTTCTGTGAGGGGCCTTGCTAATCCAAATGAAATAAATGGTGTCTAAAAAGAAAAGTGCAATTGCGTGAAAAGCAGCAACAATGCGCTAGATTGGCTGTTGTTCAAGGTGGGTGGGCCCACTGGGCTGTGTGAGGTCAGGTGTAGAGGTGATTCTGGTGTAATAAAAGACGTACAACCGCCATCCATCCATAGTCAGGTGGCTCGACAAAAAAAGGTAAAAACACTGAAATACACTGGCGAATTCTCTTACCCATTTGCTTACTATGTGGGTCAAATAAAAATAATGTGTTTGTTACTGCCTGGCTGTCACTCTGGGGCGGGGTAGGCGACCGGGAATAGGCCAATATAACGGCATAAACCTGGCCCAAAACGGCCAAAATTTTGCGCACAAAGATTTACGTGCGCATGTGAAGGGGGGCCCTTCGAGTTTCAGTGCCCAGGGGCCCTAGGAGGTGTTAATCCGGCCCTGCACACACGTAACGTGACCATAGAACTTTATGTTGGTGTTACTTTTACTTTGGCTGACTATCCTACTGTCTATCCAAGCTCCCCTGCCATACTTTAACCACTTAAATCCTACTTCGTTGACCAACATCCCCCAGGGCTCAATACTTGGTCCGCTACTTTTTTATGACTTTACATCAAATCTCTGCACTGAAAATAGCAGCTCTACAAGTTGAATAGGGATGTTAGGCTTTCATGTGGTTAAACACTATATAAACAAACAATGCTTTTATTGGTTTTATTAGTAGTAACTGTCTTAATATTAGCAAAATATATATATAATAACAATAAGCTTCCTGGAGTTTTCCTTACCCAGCATGCTCTTGTTTGGTTCAGAGAGACACATGTCTCTCTCAGCACTGGGCAGGACAAAACCAACCACAAAGATCTCCACACCATCCGCCATGAGAGCCAGCCCCAACACAAAGTACAGGGTCCACTGGAACTTGCCGTGACCACATTCTTGCAGGATGGTCTCATACTGTTGAGCCAACTCTTCCTGGTCCTTCCTCCTCTCAGCCTCCGAGACCCCCATGTCCCTGAATTGCTCCCCTCCGTCCCTCACTGAGCCGGGGCCTCCACCCAGGCCGTCCTTGTCCGACTCTGCCCTGGGGATGCCCTGGTACTCTCCCTCATATATCTCGTCGTCCTCGTCGTGGCCCTCTGTGGAGTCACTGTGGCCGCCCTCGTCGTCATTGGCAGCTTGGCTGTCACCGCGGTAGTGGTCTCCTCCATCCTGGTTGCCTTGCGCAGGGAAGTCGTCATCATCTTCCTCAAATCGGCTGTAGGAGCGCTTGCTATACTCGTCAGACACTTTGTCGGCACCGCGGCCGACCTTCTTGGAGGCTTGCCGCTTGACTTCTTTGGCAATGTCTTTGGCACCTTTTATGAAAGCAGTCCGGTTTTGGTAGCCTTCCTCCATTTTGAAGAGGTGCAGCAGATGTGAAGGTGTTCACAGATTTGTCCAAGAGGCCACCTGAATCTAAAACGTTTTGCTCTTCAGAATATCCCCAGAATTATTTCACAAAACCACTAAAGTTGTCTTCTTGGCTGAAATAAAAACACACAACTGTAAATACCGGTATAGTAGCTGTCATTTCACAGAATTAAATCAGGGACGCTCATGGGTGAACTCAATTTAACTCCATTTCACAGCTGTGGATATTTTTCAGTTTCTCTTGCATTTGTTTTTGCCTGTTTGTTTGAAGGGGTACTGGAAATTAAAAAGGGAGTGGGATGTAAAATCACACAGCATTTCCCATGTAGCCTACCTGAGGCAATTTCCTTCTGGGATCCTTGTTGGTTAGTTACAATATAATATAACTATACAACTAATATGATGATCCAACTGCATCATCAAAGAAAGAACGTGTCATGGATGGTTGGTTGACCAAGGACCAACAGAGCCTACCATGGCCTCTTGGTTTCAAAACAATTAGGTTTATTCTGGGTCATACACATTTTAGGCCTATAGATTATGCAACAGGTAGCCTGCCCTTGAGCCATCATACTTTATCCACAAAAACCTTTCCCAAACAGAAATGGACATGACAAGCAAAAGAGATATGATTCAAACAGCAGAGCAGGATTTTAATTGCTCATTGTTGTGTATAACGTCCAGCTAGCCGCCTCCTCCTTCTAATCGCAGGCAGGCAAGGCAGCCCACTCAGGCTGTGGCGTGTGGCCAACCAACGCAGCGCTGTGGCACGTGCCTTCTTTAGAGTGAGGAAAAAATGATGGATGGGGGAAGACTGCGAGGGAGGATCTCTCCTCTCGTTTTGAGAACGGTTTTCTTTCCAATGCTATTTTATTTACTTTTCCAGATGACACACCATCACTGCGAGTTTCCTCTTGCAAGGTCAAGCATATGGCAGATGGCCATCATCGTTACTGGCAGAGACAGCCATATTAACGCAGTCAGTGGCATTTGATTGCCATCAGCGGCGAGTGTCGTGATGAATGTGCCAATCTGGACACCTGAAGATAATATCGACCAACACAGCCCCACATGCAGCTCGCAAATCTGCAGAATGTGTGGATAATATTTCTTCTCGCAAGGCTGTGCAAGAAAATATCGTCGCTATACATCCCATTCAATTTTTTTATGCGCTGACCATGCCCTGGTCGAATAAATTAACAATATTTGTAAGAAGCTCTAGGCCTAGTCAGATATAAAATTCACGTGTTCAATGATGATGGTGATGTGGTGGTGCATGATGACTGATGATTATTATGACGGTGATGATGAAACGAGCCGTTACACCAGTAGCCAATCTTGAATCATCTTTATATAAAAAATAAAAAAAATAATACAAAAAAAATGTTCAAGTGTCTTCAAGCGTGACACCTGTACTCCCTACATCGGCTACTGCGAGGATCCCGTCACGATCTGGCTGTAGCTATTAATTCGATTATCGGCCCACTCTACAAATCAGCCATATATCTTAATTGCCATTTATGAAGCCAGTTGTTGAAGAACACGCCCATCGGCTATGATTAGCCTAGGTTACATGTATTTGAGCTGACGAAATACATTGAGAGCCACTCGTGAATTAATTTCAGTCCTGGGGAAAAAATAGGGTCTCACCTTGATCGTGCAAAGGTTAAATGATCCCTCTTTAGGTTTGTAAAGCGAGGTGTGGTGGTGTGTGCTGATGTGCTGCAGAGCTGTTGCTGCTGTGGAGCGAGTGATGATGCTGTTCAATCTCCTGTTTGTAGATACTGGAGTCCACCACGCCAGCCGATTGGAGCACGGTGTCGCGCGCCGAAGAATAGCCGATCTACAAGCTCACAGCGCGTGGCGGATGCGACGCGTTGTGGGCTTGAAGGTCTACTATTCTGGGCCGTTCTCGGCGCGCGACACCATCGCGCGACGGCGCATAAATTTAGACTTCACTTGCAATGATGCGAGCATCAGAGAAGCCCCCTCCCCCCTATTCAACCCTCACAGAAACACATTAACGCATTGCTATGGGGGGATTGGCGCATATCCTATCTTCGTGCGGTTGTCAAAATGTATCCTTGTATCAGGTTTATTAGGCTACTTATACCCATATGAGATTGTATTCTATGCCTCTAATTATTTAGCCAGTTATAAACGGCACGGCTTCTTTGGATTATTTTCATGCTCTCTTCTTATATTCCCATTGGCGTTCAAACATGTTTTTTATAGCAAAGAAAAGTAGCAGCCATAGCATATGATATTTGCAACATTTTCAACCGTGTACGGTCATATTCTTGTGTAGGAACAAAACATATAGTCTAGTTTGTTGAGAAATAAATGTCAGATTGTCTATGTATCAATCGCATGTCGAGAAAACACGCATGTCTCTTGTTGCTATGCCAACCACTTGCCTGTCAATGATTACATAGCCTATTCTGCATAGTGTAAATGGATTCAGACCTGCTAAAGAAACGTGACTTAAAAAAAAAAAGGAACACAACCTGAGCTTCATTGAGATTGACCCAAATGTGCATTCAATTAGTTCTCCAATCATTCATAATTTTAAACCCAAGCAGTCATGGAACATAAACAGTTATTGGTGATTGATGATCAGTTAATGATCTGGCAAACAATGTCCAGATGGAGCAAGTCCCATGTGCCGAGACAGTGCCTCCCAAATGTTTACATTTAAGCTCGTTTGCTTGCTCCCCTTATTTATTCATGGGTTCACAATGTTTACTTGTGTGTTAAACAGACTTCATGCTAACTCACCATCTCCCCTGACTGCAAATGTGGAGAGATTTCTGTATATTAATTGCAGGTTTATAACATGTGGTAGTTTAGATTCTGGAATTCAGTCAGTTGCAAATATGTTGGTTTAAAGACATACTCAATCATTGAAATTAGGACTATAGCGTAATCAGAGGTTATTGTTAGAAGATACAATAGATCCTTTTCAAAGTAGAGTAGGAAAATTGAGCTTTTGTGTTGGATATAAATACAAACATTTGTTTTTTGTTGGCTTGCGTTCACCACAGTAGATCAAAGCTCTTTTCACAATTTCTCATCAATTTGGCACCAAGCCCAGGACACTCATCTCTGAGACATTACTCCCTGGGGTGAGCACTTACCGTCACCGCAGTCTCACTATAGCAACCATAAACTAGAGAGGTGGACGCACAAAGATGCACAAGTAATTACTAAGGGGGAAATAAAAGGAGAACACTGATGCATGTAAAATGGCTACTACTTTTTGCGCTTTTTATTTAGGTACTGTATGTGGACCTGCTGAATATCAGATATCACAGATTTGACTAGATTATTTTCTGACAGAACCGCCTGTTTAACACAGTGTAACCCAAGTCGGTAGTATTACCACCCATGACCAAAATTTTAATTTAAAAACAAAATGCCAGACACCAGAATGTTTAAATGCCTGATATGTAAATTCATTTAGATTAGAATAACTCAAAAACTTGTATTAAAACCTTTATTCCTCAAAAGGGCCAGCATCTGTACATTGACAAGAGATGACAGAACTTGGTGGTTAAATTACTTTCACAATGTTAGTCTAGAGTAGATCAGGAAACATAAAAAAAAAAGTATGAGAAAGAATGAGAGCCCCTCTCAGCAGTCCTCAATCTATGGTGGCATTGGTCCTCTCATAGGAACACGAGGTGGAGCTCCAGGGGGTCTTGGTGGCATTGGGGGCCCTCTCTGGAAGCCGAACGGAGGAGGACGAGGAGGGCCGCTGGCATAGCCAGGTGGAGGCATGGGCGGAGGTGGGCCTCTCATACCCGGATGCATGGGATGACCTAGTGAGTATAGGAGGAGGGGGGGAATTAAATAATCTACTGCAACTACCACATCCAGGATTTACAGTATATAGATCACTGGTTCCCAAACAGTTTATATAAAAACATTCTCAAAAAAGCTAAAGTTTTCATGAATTAATACCAAATTTAATGATTTTTCAAAGTAATGTCTTCGACAATCGAAAGAAATCGAAGAAAAGTAGTGAAAATAGCCGTTCTACAAGCTCACAACGAGCACGAAACGATGCGTTGTGAGCTTGTAGATGTGCTATTTTCGCTAAATTGGGTCCTGGCTTGGGGAATGTATAATTTCTCTTTTGGGTCATGGGCTAAAAAGTTTGGGAACCACTGGTATAGATAATACTTGAAAAAAAAAGAATGTCATCTGTAATCATCAATCTGTTATTTCATCAATGTTGCATATAAACCAGGGGTGGGCAACCTTTTGATCACATTGATCACATAGCAGTTTTCCAAGGCTGGGGTGATCACCCAGTGGCAGACAGTGAATACACCCATTGCTTTTATGTCTTATCATAGGTTGCTAATTATAATAACAAAATAGCTCAGCACGAAGTCTAGCCACGGATAGAATACATGGATGCGTTTCGGTGTCAAGCCTACCTCGGCATGCCGCATGCATTTGGGGTAATGCATGTTGCTGAGGAAGGCTTGGTGACTGCAGGCACCTTTACGACTTTTAAGTAATTACTTTGTTGCTTAGGTATGTTTACCAACATTTTAGCAGAGCTCATTCTGATTCTAGACTGCAATTAATTATGGCTTAATAATATGTGCAGGGAAAAAAAGTGCCAGTTTGAGCACCTTTTTTAATATTTAAATTATCTGGAGGGAATGATATAATGACAATTATTGTGTGATAGTGATTGCTTTCCCAACAGCCTCAGGTGAAACGATGCCATCCAGAGAGCTTTGCATTATTTGTTTTTGTTATTATACTCATTACACTGGATGAAATACCCAAAGAAGCCTCAGAAGAAGCATGTAAACAGAAGTCAGACAAACAAGCCATATGGATGATGCATTGTTTGGTTTCATAATAGAAGAGTGGTATTTCTCCAGTAGATGCTACACATGACACAAGCACAGCTTTGATATCATGGTGATGGCAATTTTCTAATTACAAAAGGAACAAACTTTTGTTGGAAAGCAAATGTGATTCTCTTTAACTACACTGACATTTTAAGGAAGTGGAGTAGAGTTCGGCCGCTACGCAGCCCTCACACCTACGTCGCACCGCCCATCCGACCAATATGTCTGAGTTGTACCCCATTGTACCCATCCGTGTCCCTTTTGTGCCCATATATGGAGATCTCTGTATCTGTCAGTCCTATCTGGGATGTCATCGGTGATTCGGTATATTATGTAGAAGAGGAAGAAGAGAAAGCTAGTATACACTGTGTGTATACTAGCTCCTAGTAGAACATGTATTACAGTAGGTACAACAACATTTTGAGTTTGAACCTAGCGGGCCAAAGATAAAGTTTATCTATAAATAAAAATCACATCACATATATTTAAGTCTAACTCATGTTGATTAGGTGATGTAATGGTGATGTAAAACAAACGGTGCCAACACAAACATTAAATTCTCTTTGTTAATGGCATTTAATGTTTGTGTTAGGGACAAGATGACGTCATAAATGTTCCCTTAATTTTCAATGGCGTTTTTAAAACAAACATTAAACCTGTATATAGGAGGGGCTAGCACCCATCAAAAATCACACTTGTGTGAAGTGAGCGGCACCTTTTATGATGATGTATGCTGATGAGAACGTCATCATACATCAGCCAATCAAAGTCAGACAGAGTGGCTAGCGCAGCTCAAAAACGTACTACAGTGGGTAACCACATTAGCCTGGGCTAGAAACCCTAGTATTATGCAATACTATACATCTATTCAATATTATTGTAACCCGATACAATGTTTTCTGCATTTATCCTGACAAACAAAAACGACAAAAGATTTGAGATTCACTGAGAGTATAGTACTTACCCATCGGGGGACCATGGCCATATGGTCCTCTGGGTGGCATGCCCATCTGTGGGTGACCGTGTGGGGGCATGCCAGGCGGTGGTGCCCGGTGCTGGTTAGAACCTGGTGGAGCAGGGGGCGGTGGTACCATTCCAGGAGGTCCATGACCATGTCCATGATGTGGCATTCCCATCGGAGGCATTCCTGTGGGATACAAACAATGACTCTTTTTTAAGTGGCACTTTATGTTAAGCAGAATCACACCCGTGTGAAGTAAGTTGTGCAACTCCGTGTGTGTGGGTCCCCGGAAGTTCTAGACCCACAGGACCACAGCCAGGGTGCTGGCCCGGTTCCGGCGAGCCGCCCCATGTCCGAAACGGTAGAGAAATGAGTTACCATGTGGGGGTCTCTGGGGGTCCCCGGAACATCCAGAAACCAGAAAAGCGGCCAGGGGGCCGGGCTGATTCCGGCGAGTCGGACCACGTCCGAAACGGTTGAGAAATGACAGAGTTACCGTGTGGGGGTCCCTCTACTGTACTGTACTGTACTGTACTGTACTGGCACACCCGAAATCATCATATATACAGTTAATATGTGCGTTTGTGTGTGTGTGTGTGTTAGGTTGCGCACAGGTGGTGAAAAACAACCATCCTATTTTCGTGCTCATACCCAGGCACCCAACCACCCACCCAGCCAGCCACCCAGTCACACACATAGCTCCGTAAGGGAGTGGTTGCACCACTCAAAAATGGCAGATAAATGTGTAGAAAATACCGGTACATAAATACTGACAGTGTACAAAAATACAAATACACATTCCCACCACATACAGTAATGTGAAAACTTGCGTTGTGCTTGGAGTTAAACTTAAACCACTTCAAACTAAATTGGGGAAAACAAGGTGGCATATTTTAGATTTAATCCCAAAACCAAAGTGACAAATTGAAATGTCTTTGGGCAGCAGTCGGGACATTAATCTGTGATGGAGAAGAACATTGGGTAAAGGCTGAAATTGGAAGCGTTCTTCTTACCTGGGTGCATGCCGCCCGGTGGAAAGGGAGGAGGTCCAGGTGGAGGCCCTGAGCCAGCCGCGTTTGGTGCTTGTCCCCCTTGGTTTGGGGGCATGGACATAGGCGGCATCCCTGGGGGCATTGATCCTGGGGGAGGTACAGGAGGAAAGGCTCCGGGTGGCGGCATGCCTGTGGGGGAGGATAATCATACCGTTTATTAGAGAGCACAGTAAGCCAATATGATGCACATGCATTTATGAAGGAACATTACATTTCATGCTCTTCCATTTATGTGGTTAGTAACCTAGTCCATATTTGGCGATGTGCGCAGCCAAATTATATGCAGACTTTTGGGTTAGTTTTGGACAGCGATTTAATCCTATTTGGCATGTGGTGCACTGTGACAACCTGGTCATTTACGACCAACACTCGACCGACATGGAATTGTTACCAACCAACAACTATGAGAAGTTGAGGTTTAAGCTGTAAAATAGCTATGTATTGTGTGCTAATAACACACCGTGCATTCCCTAAATTAACTGGCTTATGGCCAGCCTAATTAACAGTGGATTGTGCCTTCTGCCTGCACTATTCAGGTTTAATTCGTAATTTTAATGCCAATAGATAAATCTGTGACATACACACTATATCTCATTTTAACACGGCAATCCTATAGTATTATACCCAGTCCTGATGGTGGCGGTAACTTCACCATTATGCCGATTTTGACCAATCAGAGCGAATCTGGCGATATCACTTCCGGTTCAACAGACATAAACATCTGCTAGCTTTTTGCACTCAGATGCACAGTCAGATGTCCGGGATGCTAAGCTATCATAGTTGATTTTAATAACTAAGTCAAATTAAGCTCTAATCAAGCCCCAAAGATCGCATTTTACGCAGCGATGTACATGAAGACCGCGAGAGCGTGCACGCGAGGATTTCGGCCGGTTTTAGGTACGTTAGCCAAACAAGCTAAACGTTGCTACATATTGTTACATTAAGCTCCCGATTACAGGGAATTAAACGATTACGTCAATAACGTCAGTGGCCATGAGGGATTTATTGATTCATTACGTCAATTACATCAATAGCCATAAGGGGGTTAAGGACGGTCATGGGGTGCAATCATAGAGTAATAAAAGGATATAGAGGACGAACCGGAGCGGCCTTTTTTGGCATCCATTGTTAGGTATGCCCATATGATGACCACGGATATGGTCTAAAAGTGTGAAAAGTCTAGTAATACACTGTCTGGATGTCATCGTGAATGAGATTAAAAACAGTAGTTCTGAATCTGTAATCAAAATCAGCTGTGTTTGGACGAACGCACAGCGATAGGAATAAACCAGGTGAATGAAATCAAGATTAATTTTTATTCATGCGGGACTCGACACGTCATCACGTTGTTCTCAAAGAAAGTGATTAAAATGAGATTTTTATGATATAAAAATACAAAACAATCCCATTGTTTGGGCATAGATTGTTAGGTATGCCCATATGAGGACCACGGAGGTCTAAAAGTGTGAAAAGTCCTTTCTAAATTCTGTATGTTCTACTGTTGTGTCTGTGTCGGTGTGTGTGTGTGTATAAGCCCAGGGCAGCGTAGCCACTGGCTAGAGATCCCTTGCCCCCATTTTGAAACTAGCTCCTCGCCCTACACACTTCCACTCGGTTTGAGCATAGATATATAAATAATAGAGAGGGCACTGGATCAAAAAGGGCCATAACCTTCAGGGCAGTAAGCAATAAGCATGACGAGTCTTGACGACATATCCTATAGCCCTGACTGAATGTTAGTGTTTATACAAAAACACTAATAAACTGCTTTTATTTTGGGAAAATGGAAAAACAGGCTTCCACATCGTTTGCATATGCTGACAGGCAGACGGACAAAGGTTTCCTTAATATATGATAGGATAAACAAGTGAAACAAGCACCCATAATATTTATATTGATCAATATGAATATTACCAGGTGCCCTTCACTTCACCCAAGTGTGATTTTGTCCAGCTTTTGGTGTATGTATGACAATGACAATGAATGGACAATTTTGAGTGTTTGTGTAAACACAAACATTGCATAACACAAACATTGATGACGAAGGTGAGGACATAAATTCTGATTGGCCGGTATGTACGATGATAAGACTCACTTCACATGGGTGTGATTTTTAGAAACCAAATTACATTGGTTTCAAAGTTTACATAGGACACAATAACTGAAGCATCACGTTAGTTCAGGCAGATGCATAAGTCAAGCACCCATCAGTATTTCATTCACTGGTACAGCTGATAAGAATAAGCAACTCCTCATCCAATCATAAACTGACAGCTCACACTCCTCTGCAGATATGCCATGCCATTTGCGGTGCTATCGTCTCAGCAAACTCTTTCCACCACCCCAACCATTTCCTATCTCAGAATATCTCAGAAGTGTGTGGTTCATGCTATTATTTCATATTATGTTAATCATGTGGGGGTTATAGTGCCCCGCCCAGACAGCTCACTCATAACTCGCGCTGATTCATTGGGGAGCTCGAGCTTCACCAAGTGCAGGACAACAAATGGTTTTAATTACTGCAATATTAAGTCTCTCTGACTGAGCTTTTTTCCTCTATAATAACAAAAAACCTACACAATGATTGAAGTATAAAATAAAGGAAATGTACAGAGATATTGCAAAAACCAGCTTAAGCACAGTGGTTTGGCCCTACCTGGCATGGGCATCCCTGATCCCAGTGTGGTAAGGATGGGCGTTGGTGCACTGGGTGGTGGTGGTGCATCTGCAAACAACTGGTGGGGTCTGTCGGCCTGGGAGAGGGGGTTCTGGGCTGCCAGGAGCCGCTCAGCCGCTGAGCCATGCCGTTCACCTTTAGAATCTTTCTTGAATGCGTAAGACACTGTGATGGGCCTGTTGCAGAGGTACTGGCCGTTCATAGCCTCAATGGCCGCATCCGATGCATCAAAACTGGCAAAATTGATGAAGGCGTACCCCTTGGAGTTACCAGTGTCTGGGTCACGCATGATTTTAGGTGTCTGAAGGATTACGCCGAAGGCACTGAAAGTATCGTAGAGCAGCTTCTCGTCAATTTCTGGATCCAGATTACCGATGAAGATGTTAGCTCCCACATCCAGATTTTTGTTGTGCGCAGAAGCCTTATTGACTCGAATGGGCTTGCCATACAGTTTGATCATGTTCATAATTTTGATGGCATAGTCAGCATCCTCTTCACTAAGGAACTCCACAAATCCATAGCCTGGGAGAGGAAAAGGGTTAGTTGGTAAACTTTGCAAAGTAGAACTCAATAGCCTATTTCACCACACGAGATACAGGAGTACTTAGAATGTTAAATAACACAGTAAAACTGCAGCAGGAGTCACGCTTGTAGATCTGCTATTTTTCTGTATGACAAGTTGGACTGATAACAAATTGAAAAAAATACAAAACAACCCCCCCCCCCCCCCCCCCCCCCCCCCCAGGGAGGTTACAGCCACAGATTTTGATGGTCCAATTTAAGCAATAATACTCACCCTGATGTTGGCCAGTAACTCTGTCTTTGGGCATGTGTGTGTTGACCACAGGGCCAGCTTGCAGGAAAAGTTCCCATAGTAGTGGCTCTGACACTTTCTCATCCAAACCACCCACATACACTGTGGCATCTGTAGTGGAGCACAAACAATATGTTTATAATGGATACCATGGTTGATGGGAGGGATAAAGGATAGGTGGGCAGTAGGGTCATCTAGTCACCGCGATGTAAAATTGTCTATTTTGTCCAAAATATTTAAAAATACAATATTTGAAAGAGTCTAAAGTAAACTAGTAACATATACATGATTAGAACATGTTTAAACATTCGACAATTAAGGTCTAACATATCTACAATAATAATTGTTAAATTGTCATTTTGGGGCATAAACAAGAAGTTGAAGGATAAAATTAAGTCTGATAATGATATAACGTACACATCATGTATACTTTACATTACTTGAGACCAGCTTTCAAATATTTTATTTCTTAACATTTTGGACAAAATAGGCAATTGTACACCGAGGTGCCCAGATGTCCCTACAAGCGCCCACCTATCCTAATGCGATAACACAGCAAGTTACGAAAACAACCAAGTTTGACATTTGCATATCTAGGTACGAAAGTAAAAGTCAAACTCGATAAAAATACATCTATGATAGTCTTGAGATCCAAGACTACAGAGGAGGGATATTCAACTAGCCGGCAGTTTCAAGCTGCTTTCAAAGCTGATGTTAGCTTAGCAATAGCATGCTGTTCAAAATGAGTTCATTCATACAGAGGCGGCCTACAGTACGACTCTAATTTTATAGACATAACTTAATGTGTCGCATTTTTCATCAATATTAACGACACCAACAATTATAATAAGTTGTTTATGATAAATCGCTACACCACGTACTAAGTACTAACTAGCTAAATAAACCAGGAACAGCCGACCTCCATGTGAAACGTTACTCCATGGCTTATCACACAGCTATTATTAAGGAAGCTCTTAATAAAACTAGGTACATGATCTATAAAGCTGGTAAAAGGACTTTACGGGCGTGTGGTCTGCACAAAAAACAATGTGAAAAATTCCACACAGACAGTTAGTTATTTGTTATGTTACCTTGATTTCGCTCAGAAATTGGTCCCGCCGCCATGTTGAATGAACGCAGAGCGAGCGTGAGCGTCCGTCCACAATGTGTTTATGCCCCGCCTCTTCCGCTGTTGGGGGCGGAAATTCCATGGGCATTTGTTCCCCTTTATTTTTTACAACAATATTCAAATTACATATAAAATGTGCTCTATTATTTATTGTATTAACTGTGTATTCAATATCTGATACCCTTAGTAAAGGGAAGTAATACATTATGGACTATGCTGAATCACAACACCAGAGGTAGTTCAACAAACCAGTGAAACCATGTGCAACCCCGATTCGGCTCAAACAAGGGATTCAATTAATTTAGCTTCTATGCCACTAAAATGTGGAACGCCCTACCAACAGCCATTAAGTAATGGGAATCCCTAGACTCCTTCAAAACCGTTCTCAAAGAGCACAGGTCTACAGACGGATGCAATTCAAAACTGGCCCCTGAAAACAAAAGTCAATAAAGTCCCCCCCCCCCCCCCCCCCTCTTTAACTTTAACTGATTTCCTTTTTTTCATAGAAGTGTATATTTGTACGTCTTTAAATGTATGTTAAATGTATGTCTTGATGAATTGAAATTGGAGGACCCTGGTCAAGAACAAGACTTAAAGCTTTTTCTGCATGGTTTCATCCTCGTAGCAGTTTTTTGTATTGAATTGTGCTTTCCTTGAAAATGTAGGCTACTCATTCTACATACAGTGAATACAAATTTCAATCAATTAATCAATCAATTGGATAGTAGCCTAATTACTTTGGCTGGTTATGACACACATGCAGATTTTTTGTCTGTGTTCTACTGAATCTACTCCACAAGTCATACAGCTACAAGACCGTAGTATTGAATACTAAAATAATTTACATCACAAAAAAATCTAATTGCTGCTTTATTACATTTTATAAATCTGCTGACGGTGAAGTAGAACACGCCTCAAATTGGTCATAGAAAATACATATAATAGGAGTTGTATCACACAAAATGTTGTTTTTATTATAAAATAACACTGTATAAAACTCATATAAACCAAAATATTGGTGAATAAATCATGCATCATTGAAAGTTTTGTATAAAATGGACAGTAACAAGAAAAAATATATAAGCTTACAAATGCTTATGTTTGTTTAACATTGTATAAAAAGCAAAGACGTAACAGATTGGTCATAAAGGAATAACATGTAAGATGTTTATAATATCAGGGAGTTAATGGCTTAAAAAGTTGTATTACAATCGTACAAGAGAAATGTGAAGACAAAAGAAAATGTCTAACTTCTTAACAAGATACAACCCACTGTGTAGCTTCTTAATCACATTTCTGTTTAAATTTCACATAGTCTGGAAAAATTGTGCCATTTCAGTGGCTTTAGCATGAAATATCGGACTGAAATTACGTTTGCTAAATATATACGGCACATAATTCTCAACATATTTTGGCAGGCTCTTTATCTCTTTTAGCACTACTGTATGGCGATCTGTGAGGTGTGTAATTCTAAGTTACAGTATTAATTGAATTAGTGGCAACATTGTGTCCTTTAAACTGGGTGGCATTACACTTAGCCATGTTTCTATTGGTAAACATTTCATAAGCTGAGAAGTAAACTGTTTTTGTGAAATAATAAAAACAATTAAAAGTCCAAAACGTAATTAAAAAAAGGAATGGAATGGAATCTAATGCAATTTACTAATGCCACTTTTAAAGCCAGTATGTAGACTACAATATAGCTACATTTTACATTTCAAAAGATTATGACAAAATATGTATAAATGCAGAGTAAAGTTGTCATACTGTATACAGTAGACTTTTGAGTTGTTCAATAATGTACATAACCATAAGGTAGTCAAATGCAGCCCAAAAGAATAAAATAAAATAAAAGTCTGTGAAACTCAAAAACAGCCCCAAATATTTTTGTTGACTTTGCATCTAAACACTGTGTAACTGAAAAGGGTAGCTAACTCAGACAGCACTTGAGGGTGGAACACCTTGAATGACATATCTTACTGAGATACCGGTACTGAGATACTGAGAGTTCATTTGCAAGGAAGTTTGTAAAAAACATTGAGTCCATCATTTAGCAATTATAAAAAAAGGCACATCAACCAAGTAAAGAACAGCAATGTGGTGATACAATCTGACTACAATCATAATTGTTAACTGCTTAGTCACCTCCTCAATATGCAATGAGCTGCTACCACACAGAATTTCACAAGCACTAAGCTATCATTCATCAATATAGTATTCGTCTTCAACTCAAAAAACTCTTGCCCAGATTTACCTTTTTAGCAGAACCATATGTCATACCTCAATTACAAAACACAACCACTACTGGACAATACCTTCATGAGTGCAAGAAATACAATCAGAAATCAAATGGTAGGATATCAGATTTAAATGAAAAAGTTATTATGATCCTTCGACTTCGACTAATGTCGAATGTATGTATGTTCAGAAACATATTTTTGTCCCATTGACTCGCAACAGCACCGCTAACAAATCCTTCATATATCTCAGTAACCAAACTGTAAATGCAAGTGCAGTTTGGGTGTACTCTCAACACCTACAGAGTCATAATTAATGTTAAAAGCACATTGCAAGTAGATGTTTAAATCCCTGCCTACATTTAAGTTGACAACATAAACCTGTTCGAATTACACAAAGAAACACACTACTCCTCTTTTATATTTGACCCCAGGACACTGAGTGTCAGAATTATAACACCAATTCTTGCCAAGAGACTACATTTATAACACTTAAAGGCCCTTAGTTGGAATAACTGATAGTGTACATTATGTCCCTCTCATACATATAACACTTAAAAAAATATCTATATGCCTTCATACACACACATATATATATATATCTATATATATATATAAAAGAAAACATCTGGATGGTTCACTGCTTGCCCTTTCGGTTAACTGACTATTTGCCGAAGTACAATCAGTTAATACTTTTGCCTCAAGCCCCAAAAGCTACTTTCCAAGAGTCAATGATTGTGTTTACATACACTTATATTATTCATGACACCCTACTATTCCACTCAATGCAAACATTATAAATTTAGAATAGCAGTGCTAAGGTCACGTGGCAATTATTAAACTCAAATATAATAAGCGGAATATGATTAGCCAGGAAACTGGTAGGTTAACATTTTCTACCCCTTAATATTGGTTGAAGTCAGGTAGATATTTTGCTCATTCATAGATGATCAACGTATTTTTGGCCAATGACCTTAAATGGGAAATTAACCAGTATATTTTGTATGTAAACACTGTCATAGTTCACTGAGAAATGATTTCAGAGTGATTAGATCAAAACTCTTTTGTTTTCTAGTAGGGATCATTCTAATCGGCTGGATTTGGCTTGATGTTTATACTGCCACATGCCCAGTACATTCACTGATGAAAGGCAGGCTTTGTCTCTCTAGCTCAGCAATATAAAACTTTGATTCACTGCATCGTTAAAATAATGACACTGGATAGAACATGCGAACATACACCTGTTGTTATGCCAAGCATACTTACAGGTAACTAAAACCGAGCACTATTGTCCTGTGATCACTAGGCACAAAGAGGTAAAACGGCTATAGCAGTAAGCTGAGGACTGATGTGCACAAAAATAAGGCTTGAATATCTGATTCTCCTAACATGATGTAAGATATGAAACCCTAAAAACTCAAATCTTTTTAGATACAAAACCTAAAATATCCCAAAGCTTTTAAGATACAAAACCTAAAAGCTGGGTCAGATCCCACCACCATCATGATCAATACTGGTACCAGCAATCCTACAAAGAAGTGAAGGTGTTTTTCCACAAAGAACACTTGATCTAGTGCGAGGGGAGCGTAGCACTGTTGGCTGCATTGAGTTGGCCCACAGCTAACATCAGGATGTCTTTCTTCTCCTTGTGAAATCGCAGTTCTCTGCCGGCAAGCCTGGAGTCTTCTAGTTCTCGCTCTGTTGAGGCCAGCTCCTGGCCAATAGTACCAGCAACTCCTTGTTCTCGGTTTACCCAATCAGCAGCCATTTGGGTGCGCATGTCATCATCTAGAGCCCTATGGGAGTAATGAGCCAGCACCTCCTGAAGGTAACGTAAACATGTTAAATGAGAAACATGTACAATTTTAGTATTCACTCAAAAAGCAAGTTGAATGAGTAAAATGGTGGTATAGGTATAGTATGTGTCACATGTGTTACTCTGCACTTTATTGTTATTCGTTGTCACTCGTCTCAACATGTGCATTCACCCATTAATTAACAAACAAATAGACAAACACACACACAGTACCTGTCGGGAACATTGCCTTTCTCTCATGGCCTTGAGGCTTCCATTCCAATGCAGCAGCTGAAATACTGTCATCAGTTCCTGAAACAGAAACACAGTTAAATCGACGAGACCATGGACGCATGTATACAGTGTTGCAGCTCTGATTTCCTTTTAAAGGAAAGTGATAAAAGCTTCTTATATCTGGAAAGACAAATAACTAATCATGGTAATCAGGTTTTTTGGCAATTTCTTTGATAATTGATATTGGATTAACTGGTAACTAGAAAGCAATGTACTAGAGCAATATATAAAAAAGAGGCAATTCTTCCCAGCTGCTGTCTCTAAACATGTTGTGTGCCAACTATGGAGAAAATATAAATAATGAGAACTCTAATGTATATATTTTACAGTGTGTAACTGTGTATGTAATGACTTTCAAAAAAAGAGAGGAGATCCGCACATCGCTTTTAAAACGGTGTGCGGATCTCCTCTCTCCGTTCTCAGTCTTTTTTTGGATCCTGCACCCGTTGAAAATCCTGCACCTCTTGACCATTTATGTAATAACTTTCCACATAAGGGTGATTTATACTTTGTTGCATGATGGTGTTGTGCACAAAGAATAGCTGATCTCACAATGCCTCGCAGCGTGAAGCATTGCAAGCTTGTAGATTGACTATTTCCGGTGCGTTAAATTGCGCGCAAAAAACTATAATAAGTCCTTCACTGTTGGACTATCCAGCATAGTGAATGTACTCACACATGCATGAGTAATAGTTCTGCACTCAAAGCACAATGTTGTTTAGCTTTAGACCAACTACGCCTGAGGTAACTGTATGACCGCAGAGGGCCTGGACTCAGACCCTGCCTAATAGAATAAAATGCTAGTCATGACTATCACACTCACACACATTCCAGATTTACATATGCACCTGAAACTCCAGCATTGATTTTCCTTTGTTGGACTCGAGCATGAAGCGAAATGCCCCAATTCCCGTACTGGGGTTGTCTGCCTCTTCTCTGTTACCCTGTGTATATAGCAAGATGTTAATGTCTTGTCTGTGTGTGTGTCTGTGTGTGTGTGTGTGTGTGTGTGTGTGTGTGTGTGTGTGTGTGTGTGCGTGTGTGCGTGCGTGTGTGCGTGCGTGCGTGCGTGCGTGCGTGCGTGTTACAGTCACTCTCTGTGTGTCACTCAGTCAGTGTGTCTGTGTTACTGTGAAACATAGATACAGATATGTGTTTAGATGGTGGGATGAAAACATACACTTTTGTATAAAAACAACTTTCCTTAATGGCCTAGGGATCATTATAATTGGCTGGAGTTGACTTTCTTTTTTTTTAACACTGAACCTTATGAGTACAGCTTACTTTGAAGCAGGCTAGAGCCTCACACACGCTCTTCTCAATGAAGTCATCTGTGATCCGACGGGAGGGATGTTCATTGAAAACAGAGTTCATCAGAGCGATCTTGGCAGCACTGCGTCTTGCCTCTGCCTTGGTTGGACAGAACTATAAACAGTGAACAATTTATGTATTAGCTTTCCAAATTCTCACAGAGCTTAGATATGCATATGCAGCCAAATGCTTAAGTGATAGCAGTTGTTTACTTTATTCATCTACTTTAGCCTTTTTGTCACCCCAATATAATCACAATGCTGTTGCATCATATAAGCTTTAACCACCCTTCATGGATCAGTTTAAAAGCTGTACAGGCAGCAGCACGGCACAATCCAGTGTTCATTCTACTCCGAAAGGGTACAAATGGACCTGTAATTGTACTGTATGATGACACAAAATATCTGGTTATCATAAAGCCATCCCGGAACTCTCTCAGACTTTTTAAAGTCAATAAATAAATACACTACTTAGAATAAGTACCTGGAAACTCCCAAAACAGCTGCCTCCTGGAAGGCTAACATAGCAAACGTATGGTGGGTTGTTGGATGGAACCATTTCATAAACAACAAGAGCCCCATTCCGGAGATCGGCCCCTCTGGTCAGCTTCATCTGCCAAAACTCCTGTAAAGCCTCCACCACATTAACTGTAAAACACAGCACACACATAGTAAGCTATATCCATCTTGCATTTCAATTTACAGCCCTATTGTTTAAATGAACACTTCCTTAAGTTGTGCATTGAAACAGACACAGATTTTCATGGCATGTTTCCGCTCAAACTACAAATCTGGAAGAGCAAAGGGGGTCATCGCAGAAAACACTGTCAAATATGGATGTCTGGGTTTTTTTCCTGCTTGGAAAGTATTTAGGTGACTGCCTAGCAGAAAATCCCCGATCTGCTAAGCCAAAAAGGGGGGGGAAGAAAAGGCAACTGAAGCCTATATTTTATGTGTTTATACTGTGTGGATATATGACCTGTCTACTGTGCATAAAGAAATAACAAAAGACAAAAGCAATTATAACAAACAACTCTGTCATAAACTATTATTTGTGGTGTGCATTGGCCTGCGGAGAGACAAGAGTGCTGTGGACGTTCTCCAACTGTCTGGCTCTCTTTGCCTCTAAGCTCTTTCTTGCTCAGTTCTTACTGTTTGACAGCCAGCTCTTTGCTCACACAGATTCGGAAGACTGATTGGTATCGGTAAGCCTTAGTATTACAGGCCTGAAGTAATCACTCACCTGTCCCATCCTGTTCCTGGTTAAATTACACTAAAATCACATGCATAGATCCGAATGTTTAACTCATATTTGTGTCTTTGTCTTTTCAGTCCTTCTTGTTATATTGGTTGTAAACAGATGCATGTAAATCAATACATTTTGACTTGGCTTTGACTTGAGACTTAACATAAATATGCACCAAAAGACTCAAAAACAGATTTGATTATAAGCAAATAAATAATGTTATTTAGTCATTGTGATAAAGATTCGGATTGTCAAATAATATCTTATAGACACACCTTTCACTGTGCTATTGGCCACTTCAAAACACTGGGTACAGTGGTACCCAAATTCCGTTTTCTTTTTTCATTCCAAGCCATGATCTCTGACTGTAAATTACCAGATCTTCACTAATCGAAGATTTACATATGGGATTAGTATTGATTTACAAATGCAAAATAAAGAACTCCTGCCATTTATTTTTGTAGCACAAATTTGTAGTGGTGTAAAACATTAGTTGGGTGTTCACCCAAAACACTCATGATCATCCACCACTGCAGAGACCCAGGTTAAATTCCCGACTATTAACACAATTTGGCAATGTTGGCGGGGGGGAATCTGGCAGAGGAACATGTCCTGGACCTCACTGCACTAGCAACCTGTTGGCTGAGGCACCTGTCCAATGGGGGACCTGAGGGAGATAGTGAACCCATGTGTACGTCACACTCCTGGTAAAAGTCTTCGCTGCCAGGTGAAAAAAGCGGCTGATCAAGCCATGTCTATGAGAGACGCATGATATTTTACACTCCCCAGCCCAATGGGGGGGGGGGGGGGGGGGTGGATTGGCAGTAACAGGGACCGCAGTACACATAGGGAATATTTGGTAATGACAAAATTCGGGAGATGAGGGAACAAAACAAGGACAATTGTAGCACAGCTATTGAAGACAGATGTTCAATTGATGTTCAAATGTCATTGGTCAACATTCAGAGTCCCAACATTCAGTGTCATAACTTTAGACTTACAACCTGGCTTGCAACATAATAAAATGTAATAACAAAATAATGACAAAATATTAAAATGTATCATGTGTCGGCCTCTATCACTGGATAGAGGCCGACTTTCCCTGTATGATGAAACATAGACCCTCCCATAGAAATCTAATTCGCCCTCATTTCTCTCCATCTCTCTGTCGCCAAGGGGCGAGGGACATAACATAATATAGGAACACTGATTAAAGCCATGAAATAAGCATAGGGTGTAACAAATTCTTCCCCGAAAAGTATGGCATTGCTAAATTCCAATTCCACATTGTCTGTTTGGATATAGACACTACTAGTATTACATCTGAGGTGTCTTGTTTCTTATCAGGCAATATGCATGCTTGTCACATTATAATTATCTACCACTTATTACTATTATTCAGTGTGACCCCTTTGACCACAAGATCATGCAGGGACATGTACAATAAGAATAGTCAATCATAACTGTCCATCCATAACTGTCCATCCATAGACAATTATACAGTATAGAGACTACTATTTGAGTATTGATCTGAATCTGAACAGCTCTGACAGTCACTGTTGTGATTTTTGAGGTCACACAGTGTACTCCTAAAACATCCTTTCTTAAAACCACTGGACACAAATTGTGAGCTTATCACATTATTGACACGAAAAAGGTGGTGTGCTCTCCATAGCTATAAAACAGTAGGCTACTTTTGACCACCAGCGGCCAGCCACCACTGTCCTAAATTATGTATAAATATGCCATAATCGGTCATACCAAATACCAAAATTACACACTTGTGAATTCGTAGTGACTGTACAGCGTACACTAGACCCTTAGACTTTCAAATGGCGTATATAACAAGCTAAAAACTGGCCTTGTGGTCCAAATTCCTGAACAGGCATTCCTGCTAGAAGAACTAACAACTTGACACAGGTCAGAAGCACATCTCCACATGAAAAGAAGACATTTGCCACACTGGAACTCTACCTCTGCCATAGCCCTGTGTGTGTTTAGCGAAGCTCCGAACTACAGCCTCCACTGCTTCCTTCAGAACCGCCGGGTTCCCTGGGTTCCCCGCACCGACACCGAGCCCCACGCCGCCCATAGAGCCGTACAAGCTGTGGAACTGTAACGGAGGCGGCGGAGGAGGTGGTCCGGAGGACGCGCACAGAGAGGCCGGGGGAGGCAGCAGCGGTGCTATTGGAACCGTCACCCCGGGCCGAAGAGAGGAGCGTAGGGTCCCAGTCGGTCCGATACCAAACCCAATCCCTGGCTGGAGTCTCTGTGAGCGGATATTATCAGGGATAGATTCCATTGTCCCCACGTAATGTCTCCAAGAACCCTCGGGATCTAGTTGAAAATGTGCAATGCGTTGTTGTGCGATTCAAAAGTAGGCACTCGCTACGTTTAAAAGCAACTAAAGGCTTGCAGGCTTTCGACAAAGGGGGATGTCGACAAAACAAGCACTTATCCGATGTCTCTTCAAAACAGACCTCTGCTGCTATGCTCTCTTCTCCCTTCTAGATTAGGCTGTTGGATTGTCAATCATGAAAAGGCGGAGAAGAAACCCGAGCCATCGCCTCTTCTTGTCCAGAACACGCAGGTAGATGGCGCTATTGCGGTATCTACCGCATATGTACAGTATGCAACGCCTGTACCGTTACTGTATATTATGTTAACGATCAGTAAACTGCAGCTTGTGCTGAAGATAACGTCTGAGTTCACCCTATGACTTCACCCCACTTCACCCAGGCACACACGCCACCCAGTGTTCAAATCAAAACTAAAGGAGTACCGGGTAGTTATACCAAACGGTGGTTCGGGCCCATTTGTATGGGGTAGGTCTACTACCCACTACCGTACTGGCGTACTCACAAGTAAATATATAATATTATTTCACAAGATTTGTTTTATTTATTTCAAAAAAGAAATCACACTTTTTCATGAATAAAGAATGAATTAATAATTATATTAAAAAATGATTTCATAAATTAAAAAAGAAATCCACAAATTTAATAAGCAAAAAAAGTACTGGAGAGATAGCAGATCTACAAGGCTCACGGTGCATCTCATTGCAAAGCGCTGTGCTATTTATTTTCAAAGTTTTGATTGATTGAAAATTGTATTCAGTGTTTGTAGATGGGTACAGTTCAAAAGAAAGTACAGGTCAATACAAAACTGCTACTGAGAGGATATAACCAGGAAAAAAGCACTAAGATTTGTTTACATCAGGGTCCTCCATTTTCAATTAACATTTAAAGACGTTCAAATTATACACTTCTATGAAAAACAGGAAAAAGAAAGTAAAAAACATGTAAGTATGGGGGGGGGGGTTGATTTATTGATTGAAGTATTTATTAATAGTTTGCAGAATGGGTACATTTCACATGAAAGCGCATGCCACTCAATATAAAGACTACAGTGGACGACACACTGATAAAGCATTACACTTGTTTAGGCTACAACATGGATACACCATGTTAGATTTATAGCTGAGGCTATGAAAATAGCCAAGAGACCAAGTACCTCGACCTTATAAGACTTCACTGGAAAAGTGAGAACCCCAAAAGATGAACTTAGAGTATTGTAAAAAAAAACTTGAAAGGATTGTTTGACACAAGACACAAGTTCTTAAAGTATTTCTCAGATTTCTTAAGTTTTTCTTCAGATTCAGAGCGTGTACAAATGTAAAGAAATAGAGGAGAGAGAAGTGCTCTGAATGTCATCATATCATTTTGCACAAACATATATACTGAAAAACATGTCATTGATTAGGATTCAGCTGTCACATTTCAATAGGTTGAAAGGTCCCATCAGTGTAAGATGTCATCAGGCTGTCATGGGCGTCCGATGGTCTGAATCCCGTTTTCGACTTTAATCACGTTCCGTGATTAGGATTCTGTTGTTGTCCATTTATCTCATAGGGTGAGAGTGTATGTTTATCCTCATCTTTAAGGGCAAGGTTGTTGTCGTGTTGATTTCCATGTTTTTCCATTTAATCTTATTTCCCTTTTGGTATAATTGACAATCTGGAGTGGGCGACAGCTGATAGTGGAATACACACGCAAATATTGATATGACATCACTGTGTGACAGGGCAGTCCTGTGCACCAGATACAAGAAGATTTACAAGGTCTTTTTTTAACATAGTAATAAGATGTGAACATAAAATATGAAACAATAAATCATAATGTAAGAAAATACCAATCACACCATTTTCAATTTATCAGAACATTTAGAGACGTTCAAATATACACTTATATATAATAAAAAAACAGGAAATCATGTAAGAAGGTAACAAGGGAAAGGAAACATATACAGTAAGGGGGTGGGGGGATTCAGATTTTACGGGGGCCAGTTTCGAATTGCAGCCATCCGTAGTTGCCCTTTGAGAGCGGTTTTGAAGGAGTCAAGGGATTTGCATGTCTTAATGGCTGTTGGTAGGGCGTTCCACATTTTGGTGGCATAGGAGCGGAAAAAAATTAGTCCCTTGTTTGTGCCGAATCTGGGTTGAACATGGTTTGTTGAACTCCCTCTGGTGTTCTGGGTGTGAACTTTGTTGACATTAAGGAAGTATATAGACAGGTACATGGATATCTAAGTGGTGTAGCGAATCTTGTGGACTAGACCCATTGCAAGATGCTGTACTCTGCCATTTCAGCCTGGCTCAACTCCCGATCCTGACGGCCTTTACTGCATGTCACTCCCCCATCTCTCGCCCCCATTTCCTGTCAGCCTACTGTCTGTCCCTCTATAAAAAATATAAAATAAAGGCGAAAGCCGCAAAAATAAACATTTAAAAAGTGGGGAGGGGTTAGCTGGGTTCGGGGAGTGAGGCCAAGTAGTAGCCTGACCAGTTTTGTTTTGGGAAGTCTGGAGCCTTGTTTTAAGTGGCTTTGAGGTGCTGTGGTACCAATAGGTGCATGCATAGTCGAAGAAACCTTGTACGAGGGCTCCTGTTAGGGTCTTCAAGGTGTTTTTGTTGACCAGTGACTTTTTTGGCTTTTTAGAGGGGCCTTTTGAGAGCGGTTTTGACTCGAGTTTGATTGATTGAACTTTTTATTTCACAGTAAGCCTATACAGAATGGGTCAAGTCAATACAAAAACTGTTACTGTGGACGACATCAGAACACTGTATATGTCAATGATCAGAGTACAGCTTATCCCGACTAAAAGATAATGTGTGACTTAAGTTCAACCCACTTAACCCGTTCTAAACTTTAGATCAGTAGATTGTGCAATGTGAATTGCATGGCGTAAAGTAACTGGGTCCAGTGGTGGAAAGTAACTAAGTACTATGTACTCAAGTACTGTACTTAAGTACACATTTGAGTTTCCATTTCTCTATACTTTTACTTCTACTCCACTACATCTCAGAGACAAATATTGTACTTTTGTAGATTTGTATTATTACAAAACATACATTACCAGCCCTATTTAAATTTGTAAACAGCCGATCTACAAGCTCACAATGCCTTGCATAATTTTACATTTTACATGTGATAACTTGTGAAACAGGACATTCTGCACAGTGAGTAATTTTACCTTTGGTGCTTTTTATATTATATATATATTATATATATTTTTTGCCTATACTTTTTTTTTACTTTTAGTTAAATTTGAATTACCGGACTTGTACTGTGTTTCTACTGTATATTGCAGTATATTGATACTTTTATTTAAGTACAAGAGTACTTTTTCTACCACTGGAGGTTATATAGCTATATAGGCTACTATATACATCAATGATCAGAGTATAACCTTTCATGACTTCACCTCACTTAACCCAGGGCACAACAGGGGTTGGTGCATAACCTTGTTGTAAACTTTGTGCCAGGGTGAAGTGAGGTAAAGTAACTGGGTCTAAAGTAAAACTAACTGCATTCTGAGAAGGCAATGTACAAATACAGTTCTTATAGGCTAAATGTTACCAGACAGATCACATGATTATTGTAGGTTCAGGTAGAAGACCACTGTATAACCTCTACTACTTCTTTAGTGAGTGACAGGACACCCATGGGCATAACATAACACAGAAGGAGATCATATCTGATCTTGTTCCCCCCAAATTTGTCTCAAACATGGGTACAAATGCATTCTACTATGCTGCCACCAAAATGTCGAATGACCTAGCAGACCTTCCAAAAGACAAAGGTTCCCGACTCCCTACCCAAACTCAAAACTAACCTAAAACAATTATTGTCCTCAAAATAATAGTTTAACTCTGTAAATATACCATATGATTCTACTGAGCTTTATTCCAATGTTTTATATTGTATTGTATGTATTATAAATGGTGCATTTATATAGTGCTTTTATCCAAAGCGCTTTACAAAGATTGTGCATTACAATCACCCTAGTCTTTCGAGACAGACTGTTGACTAACATCAAACAAGTTCAAAGGAAAAGAGGGCGCTGTTTTTCCTTTATTTTTGGACGATGGGTTCTCAGATTGGATTCACCATTCACACACACATTACATACACCGATGGCGGAGGAAACCATGCAATGCACCAACCTGAATGTTATGAGTTGCCCATGTCTGTGTATTCCAACTTGAGATACAGTGTACTTGATATGTATTGTGTACTGCCTGTACTGTAGCATACTTTATAGATAGGCTACGAGAGACATCTCGGCAGCAGCAAGGTCAGCCTTGCTGCAGTAGGCACGTTCTTCTGTCTCATATCTTATTGTCACGTCATTATGATCCAGCACTATTATGTTTCCTGTTTGTGTAATAAACTTTGTGAACCTTAGCGTGATACTGTCTCGTTAATTTGTTCTCCCGGGCCCGCCGCCACAGTCGCCGTACCAAAGGAATACTTCAACTGGATAATCACACACCACCCAGCCTGCACACACTACCTGTCTGTCAGAACCAGACGAGGGTCCAGTACTTAGAGATTACAACACTGATCATCAGGAGTAATTAGGGGTTCAGAGTCTTGCTCAAGGACACTTTGACACAAACTCTGGGGGAGCCCAGGATTGAACGTTTGTGTTATCCTTTTAGCATAACCTAAAAGACCTCTCTCTACCTGTACTGTAAATGATCATGTTAATAACGTATCGAATCAATCATTGTTGCAGCACTAATATATCACTGCAGTTATGTTGCTATACTCTTAAGGCCTATTCATACTACAGTTTTAGGTGATAATTTGACCACTGAAAGAGTGGTTAGTAAAACAGAGATGTGCTGGGGTGACCGTGAGCGGTGCAACGCTTATCTCTGTGGCGTGACGTCATGTTGTCCTTTTCATGTTGTCATGTTGTCACTTTATCACCTAACACTGGAGTATGAATAGGCCTTTACACTGAGATTAATCTCATATCTGTTAATCTTATATCCATTTAGCTGATTAGTTTATGTTAACCTTACCTCAGCATTGGACAGTGGTGGTGTGTTGTTAGTTGGGGGTCATTCACAAGAAAATAATGACCTCATCTTTACTGCCATCTGTGTATCAGGTTGTAGCTTACGCCTGGGGATTTTACTCACAGAATATGTTAATGCTAGCGTAATGCTATCTAGTAACCATTATTCTAGTCTAATCAACAGTTGCCTGTCACTAAGGGGTAGGATGGAAAAAGATAATGAGAAAATTAAACTGGTTTTAACAAGCCAAATATATTCCACTACTACCTGTCCATAAGATTTACCTTTTTGTAGAGGTATTGCCATTTGTACTGTTACCAAATAAAAGCAACTTGTTTAAAGATATATAAAATACACACTTTGCAGTTTCACAGCATCAATGTCTTACCTGATCAAATATTAATGTAAAGTAATTGAACTAGAAAAAAAGTAAGTATCAGCTATGTTCCTGAATGTTAAACATTGTAAAAGTATGGAGCATTCCAATTGATTTCACATTGATTACAGATAGAATAAAATGTTTCGTAATGTATCCGTATCTAATCTAGGTGATTGACCAACACTCACCCCACTGTTGAAGTGCCTTTGAGCAAGGAACCAAACCTCCAACTGCTGCAATGGAGCTGCGGAATGGCCAACAGTAGAAAACTGTGGTTACTGCGCGGCTCCCAAGTGTGTGTGTGAGTGTGAAGCATGAAGGGCCCACTTGAAAAAGAGATGGAAACCTCAGTGGGATTTACCATGGTTAAATAAAGGATTACAAAAGTATGACATTTGTCCACACTAAATGTCCCATAATAACATACAAATGTATGTCCCATATAACTGAAACAACTTCCTTATGTCAATAGTCCCAAACCTGGTGACTGTTTTTCACCAATAGACTGGGACTGACCAGTCCAAAAAGTATAGACACAATTCAAAAACTCAAATTCAATGAACATACTATGTAGATATCTTACTATGTTATTGCTATCTTTTTTTTTAATTATATCTTTATTGTTATGCCAATCATCAAAGATGATTGGCATAACAATACATTTTATCCTACATCTAAGATTTAATTAGGTCTTGACCCACAGGAGGTCTCCACATCATGATTGTGTGTTTGTGTGTGTGTGTGTGTGTGTGTGTGTGTGTGTGTGTGTGTGTGAGAGAGAGAGCGGGAGAGAGGGGGGGGGGGGTATCTGCAGATTATTAATTACAAATTAATGACTTTTAAGACCTTTTTTAATACCTCTAAAATAAAATAAATACATGAAAATAACTGGGTCAAAATGATTCAACAAAATGTACTATAAAACTGGTCAAACATTCACCAAATTGTCAAATAATAATATATGAAAGAGCAGGGTCTGAAAACACGAGGCGAAGATCTGCTATTTTCAAAAAATATATGTGGAACAGAGGCAAACTAAATGTAATGCTTCAACTCCTACAATTCCAAGTGCTTTTCAGGGTGTGTGTGTGTGTGTATATAACACAAATGTACTATTATATATAGTATAAATCGGACATTAATCCTTCTTGCATGACGTGGAAAGCTAGCATTAGTTAAAGCCTTTCAACAATTCTTTATTTCATGGAAAGAACACTGACTAAAAGCTGGGGGCTTATTTATTTACTAATGGATTTGGGCAACACAGGAAATCAATGTAAACATGACCTACAAGATGATTCATTCGACGTTATCACATTGAGTGTACTTTGAGATGGCAGTGTAAAAAGTTCATCTTTCTTAATCTCCTTTGCTCAGCATGACATTCATTAACGTCATATCGATGTTGTTGCTGAGGATTAAATCCTGTTATTTAAATCAATACCATGATAAGGCGCCCACTTCATTTGAGTTGTCAGCACTCCAACACAGACGGACTCTTGGACTTTGGTAAATGTTGCCCAGGTGGCAGGCTGAGCTGGAAGGTCAAACTGCTTTGTCACATTTGCCAACATAAACAACTAATTAGTTGTTGAAGTTCCTCATCTTGTCCAATCGGCCATGTGACCGGCCATAAATCTTTTGCTGGGCTATAAAAAGCTCCGTAATCTAGAAGTTAGGCACCATCAGGTCCAAGTTAACAGGTGAGTCTTTCTCCACTGGTCTCTTTTAAAATGTTAATGTTTTTTCATTACATCATACTCATGATGATAGTATGGTAATGTTGAATTGTATCTACAGCATAATTGCAATTAAATGTCTAACTTACTGTATGGATGGATAATTATTTACATAATAATGTGAATCGTTTTTGCTTGAAAATACATTATATTATTATTAACATTATTAGATAATACATTATTTTATGGCATAAACATACAGTATATTTACTTAAGAGTTCCAATTCATGATGTTTAATTGGTGAAGAATAGATTTGGGCTGAAATACTAAGGGGCTTAGATTGAGTGATATTTTGATATGATATGATATGTCATATTTGAGTACACATTTCATGAGAAAGGAAAAGCAAGGAAACCAACACACACACACAGGATTTATGGAGTATATCAATGTAGGTAATCTATTGCTAAACCAACTGTTACCAAATCAAATATATTCTCTCCACAACTTCAGAATAAATGATAATTTTACATTTACCCTTAATTAAATGGCTGAAATTGTAAATGATGTCAGTGTAAATGGAATGGAGCAATAGGTGTACAACATGACTACCCTATGTAGACTAAGCGTAGCATATAGTTGCATTTCTCAATGCTAAGTCAGTTTTAAGTTAAAATGTTTAACAGTGTTACAGTGCTAGTAAGTTTGTGGCTGTGAATGGCATTGTGACCTGAATGTTTCGAGCATACAGAAAAATAAATGTCAAACAGAATCATAAACTAAAAATCAAATCACACAACATTATAGTGTAAGTTGTTCAGGGAAGGTTCAGCTTCCTACATTTCTTAGTCAAGTCACCCATTAGATACCTTGCTCTCAGGTTAGATAATAAATGGATTATCACATTTTTCTGATATGGTCATTAGGGCAAACTATGTCACAGGCTAGCATAACCTATATTAGTTAACTAAATAAGTGAATGTGCAGTGCAGCATTTAGAGGCTCTTCACTCTCATGAATAACAGAATGGTGTCTTATGAATGCATGTTGTTACATATTAAATTAACCATAGCAGCCATATACAGTATACTATATAGATATTTATGTTGTTTATACCTATAATATATTGGATATTTGTTAAAAATATATATAACAAATATGTGCCTGCGCAATAAAGAATATATCATCAAGACAATGCAATAAATAAATGTTATTCTCTCCTTAGTTGTGCCCACCCATCAACAGCCATGAAGTTCTCCCTTGTTGCAGCTCTCGTTGTTGTGCTCGCTCTGGCACATGGTATGATCAGATTACTATTACTAAGACCTTAAGCTGTGGTTAACTTTTTTACCTGCCTATGTATAAAGTGAGAAGTTGTGCACTACTTTGGTCAAATATGATACAAACAATGATACTTTCATCATAGATCATAAATGATGAAAGTATTTGAAATGTTTGCAATAGTTTTATTTACTCGTTGTAATTGTTCACTTTTATCAACCTACAGGAAGCAGAGCAACAGAGTCCCCTGAAATTGAGAGGATGAGGCAGTTCATTGAGGACTTGAAGACCCAAGTGCTCAGCAGTACTCAGTGAGTTATAGACAGTGGACACAGCATCCCATTTTTTCCCCATAGGGCAGTGCTTCTCATAGTGGCTCTTGGGGGGTGGGGTTGGATGGGGTCCCCAGCAAAAGTAGTTGCATTTTATAGCATCAAAATAAGTTTAACCACTTTAACCCTATACTGAAAATAGTTGATTACAAACAAGCTAAACACACAAATCCAGCCAAATAAATGTTCATTTTGTGGTCCTTTGAACAGGTTACCCACCATGCAAAAAAGGTTCTTTGTTCCCCACTTAGAATAAACCTAAACCTAAACCAGAAACCTAACCTAGTAATTCTAGTAAGACAAAGTATTTCAGCAACTTAAGTCTTAGTGTTACTTTTAGTAGCAAATTCTGATTTAAGCTCAGTCTTTGAACAATCCATTGAACTTTAGGCCTGCCTAGGCTACTTAAAGTCTTAAACTATGTAGTCTTAGCCAACTAAAAATGAACACTGGCATAAAATAAACATAAACATAATTGCTCAGACTCTTCAACAAAGATGGCAAAAACAAACATTCTTTGTTCTGTACTTATACATACAATTGTATAGTACAAAACACTGAAGTCCTTAAACCAGAAACCTATAACGTATAGAACCTGGGGAACATAGAACCTGGGGAACATAGGGATGACCGCGATGAGAACCAGTGCTGCTATAGGGCAAATACATCTTACATTAGCAGATCCTTCTCATCTGGAGTCTGGACGTTGCTTGGTATTAAGATATTACTGTACTAATTATTTCCAGGTGCCACTGACAATCAGCTATAACTTATAAGCATGTTATAGCACAATGTAGTGGAATACCCAATTTCACAATGTGCTGTCCTGATAATTAGGCCTACAGTATTGATGGGGTTAAGTTCATGCTTCAATTTGTTTGTGTGTTTTCTCCTCGTCTACTCCCAGGACCCTCATGGCAGAAGGCCAGACTCAGCTGCAGCCCCTTGCTGCACAGCTCCAGGAGCAGATCAAGCCTTTTGCGGCAAGCCTTGAAGAACAGATCAAACCCTTGGCTGAAAACATGCAGAAACAGCTCGCGCCAATGATCGAAAGCTTCACGTCTCAGGTTACTGAGCTGCTCCGTCAGGCGTCAGAGCAGGCCAAGGCCATCGGCCAGTAAACAAAGCTGTTTTCCAAGTGTGACACTCAAAATCCCATCCATCTTGGGCTGCGTGGCTTTAGATGGCCTATATACAAAAGCTACTCCACAATGGAGTTAAAGTTGAGTTATCTGGTAATGGTCTGTGTTCCAAAGCTTGTTAACATTCATTTGCAAAGATGACTTTTGTAGAACAAATAAAATCTGGAACTGGGTCTCTTTCGTGTCAGTCTCTTCTGTCTTTCATTTTGCATTGGACTTTAACTAGTCGCATATTTTAAGTTGTTTCATCTTTTGGAGGTGAACTTTAAAGAAAATATCTTTGGTTTGTTTCTTGCTTGCTTTAGGCTGGCCTACATCTTTGACTTATTTCTACAAATTATTGGAAGTTCACATCGTCATCTGGTATGTGGATAGTCTCCTGACACTCTGGGCTATATTTTTGACCATGCTAAACCCCTTATCCCTAAACTTCTTTGGCTTTTTTTATTTTTTTACTATTTTGAAAAACATTTTTGAATAGTTAAAATAGCCAATCTACAAGCTCACAACGTGTCGATGTAGATCAGCTAGTTGAACTATTCAAAATAGTAAAAAAAGGGCAAAGTAGTTTAGGGATAAAGGGGTTTAGCATGGACGAAAATAGAGCCCTATGTACTTCATGCTTGTGTTTAGGGGTGATTTGATGCAACAAGGAATATCAGACTAAATTCCAAAAGGGT